>NC_067474.1:159437456-159631418 GCF_947179515.1 Apodemus sylvaticus
ATCCCGCTGCCTCCGCTGCCATCTGGATCACCAGGTGGAGGCTCCCGGAGAATCAAACTGTGGCTCTCGAAGACTCTGTGTAATCAATCGCAAAGAGGCAGACATGAAGACCCAGGGACAGACGCTGTGATGTGCTGGTGGCTGCCATGTGTTCTGGCAGAAACACGAGCACATCGACACTGAAAGACTTAGGGTGCGCAGGGACCAAATGACCCTTCCTGCACAGATTTCTCACCTCTGCCAGCTCCTCTTGCTTATAAAATCTATCATGAACGAGTTCACGCAGAATCTTCAATTCCTCAAAGCTCTGTTCCTCCTCAATCCGACACATCTCCTCCTGTTTGGGATCAAATGAAACTCAGACACTGCAATGCAGGACAAAGTAAATACCCTCATCAATAAACTAGCCACAACACCTCTCTGAGAAATGAGACATTAGCAAGTGTCGCAAGCGCCGCCTCTGGCTTCAATGGAGTTCCTTACAATCCACCATTTGTTACTTGTTCTCAAAACCACCACTAGAACCAGTGGGGGCAGACAGAGCAAGAGGATGTAATTTGCTTTGGTGGGTGGTTGCTGAGGCTCCTGCTCTGCACAGCACTGACTTGGGTCACAAGTCATGTGTAAGCTAATGAGCTTACACATTAGCTCATGAGATCAGAGGAAGCAGAGTTATTTCTCCCACCTTCCAAGAGGAAGCTGAGGCCCCAGCCCACACAGTATGCATGCTGGCCCCAGCTCTTTCATAGTCACAATTAACAAAGGTGTGGTCATTTCAACATGTTCCTTACTGGGTACTAAAGAGTAGTAGCAAATACTATTGTGTCATCTTTAGAAAGTAAAGTTACAGCCTGGCGGTGGTGGCGCACGCCTTTAATCCCAGCACTTAGGAGGCAGAGGCAGATTTCTGAGTTCAAGGCCAGCTTGGTCTACAAAGTAAGTTCTAGGACAGTCAGGGCTACACAGAGAAACCCTGTCTCAAAAAAAAAAAAGAGAGAAAGAAAGAAAGAAAGAGAGAGAGAGAGAAGAGAGAGAGGGGGAGGGAGGGAGGGAGGGAGGGAGGGGAGGGAGGGAGGGAGGGAGGAAGGAAGGAAGGAAGGAAGGAAGGAAGGAAGGAAGGAAGGAAGGAAGGAAGGAAGGAAGGAAGGAAGGAAGGAAGGAAGAAAGTAAGTAAGTAAGTTACCCATCCTAAACAATGTCATATTTCCTAACAGTAGAAGGCCACACTGTCAGTGCGGCCCACAGCTCACAGAGCTGCTGTCACTCGGCCCACCTCAGCTGATTCAGAGCCTTTCTCATAGTATCCTTCTTCTGCCTTCAAGAAAGCTATTCAGAACAAAATGTCTGATGTAATCCACCCTATTCAGAAAGTGCCCATTGTCAGTAGCCATAGCAGACACCGCTGAAGACAGCAGCAGGCAAGTGAAGACCAATGGCTTCAGCTTCTGGCAGGATGGATAAGAACTCAGAGGCTCAACATGACCACTGGGGACTATCCAGTGGGGCCCTGTTCCTTTGCTCTGGTAAAACTCAACCAGAGGAGCTATCCATTAAAATAACCCGAGCCATAACATAGAAGATGGTCACAAAGCAAATTAAGGAGCAAAGCAGCCACTGCCTTCCCTTTCACTGGGAGAGAACAGAAGACAGACACAGGGAGGAATGAGGTCAAGCCAGGTATCCAGCAGGGCTGGTTCCAGGGTATCTAGGCCACAGGTAATTCAGATAAGAATTGCCTTCTCACCTGTGGCACCTGCTCGGCCGCACCTCTATCACCAAAAAGTCCAAGGTCAATCAAGTCAACTGGGATTACAGAAAATGTAGACCAAAATCCACAGGAATTAGTCACAGACTAACAGACTAGGTTCAGGACTGGAAGAGCCCATTGATGAGTCCATGAAATTCTCCCTTAACTGCATACATAGCACTGTACCAAGAGGAGCCTGGCAGGGTCATGGGCATCTTCTCAGGGAGCAGGGATGAAACATATTTCTGGCCAAGATGAGGCTCACTACCTTCCAAGATGTCCCCAGTCTACTGAGCCTGACGCTAGCCTATGAAAGTGAGCCTCCAACAAGGCGCTTGGCGTCTTCAGGGACTCAGCTGTTTTTTCAACCTGTGAGAGAGTATTCTTAGCTAAGTGTGCTGCTTCACGCCTGCAACGCCAGGACTATGGAAGTAGGAGCAGGAGGATAAGGTTTTCAAAACCAGCCTCAGCTACACACAGCCTTGAGGACAGCCTGGACTACATGAAATGCTGCATCAAAACCAAACACATGAAGAAAAATTACTAAGCAAGTAGTGCACTCACCTTGTCATCTGCAGACAGCGCAACTCCTTTTACCTTGTTGAAATATCTGTCAGTGTAAAACACAGCATCTCGGGCACGGTGTGCAACAAGAATTCCCAGGTCCAACACTTCCTCTGCTCTCTGATCTCATACAAGTTAGCGTTCAGGGCAAAATACCACCATTCCCGACAGCTGCAACAATCCACGGCAATGTGTTAGTCCTCCCAGTAGAAACCACTGCAATGCTCTTCTCATCCAGGACAACCTGGAACACAGCCTGCCCTTATCAGAGACAGTTCTCAGATTAGCCTTTGTCTCTGTCTTGGGTCCATTTTCACAATAAGCTAAACTCAAAATGCAGAAGAGTGTGTATCTGTTGCCAAAGAACATTGAATTACACAGTTTGTCAATCACAGCACAGCACGTTAACCAACAGGCCTCATGCAGAGCAGTCCCTCTCCAGGGAGGAAATCACTGCTGGTAGTAAGGCAAACGCCATCTTGAGATAATCACCACAGATTTGACCATTACAGATTTTCAACTGAATTTCTAAAGACATACATGGAAATACATGAGGACTTCTAAAAGGTTTAACGAGTCAGACTGGTCACACTTATTGCTGGAGCATGAAGAGCGACTTTATGGGCAGGAGAGACCGCAGCAGTTAAAGCACATACTGATGCTGGGCGTGGTGGCACACACTTTTGATCCCACCACTCAAGAAGCAAAGGCAGGAAGATCTAAGAGTTTGAAGATAACCTGCTCTACATAGGGAGTTCCAGGACAAGGGCTACATAAAAAGAGTGTCACAATCAAATAAATCATACTGTTCTTATAGAGGACTAGAGTTCAGTTCCCAGCAACCACATCAGGTGGTTCACACTGCCTTTAATTCGTTTCAGTCTGATCCCCTCCTCTGACCTCTGTGGGCTCCTGAATTCATGTGCGCACACACATACACTTGAATAGAAACTAAAATATATTTTTAAGAAAGAGAACTGATGTTTGCTCTGGGAGCCAGAGAACATGACCTACATAATGTGGCCAAACAGACTGAATTCAGGACAGAATAAAAGGGGTTTGAAGAATGCTGCTCAGAACAGCCGTACAAGAAACTTCAGCAAGCAACAGAAATCTGCCTGCTACGTGAAGTCGGGGATCTTTGGAGTTTCACTACTCTCAATCTAAGAGTGAGTTTTACCTCAACAGAGATATGACAGAAAAATCAATAATGACTGGCATTTCATGCCTTTTTTGTCCCAAATATTATCTTTATTTTTATTTCCTCGTGGGTGATACATTCACACATGTTAAAACCTATCTAACTGTATAAAGCAACTGCCCTTTCTTCCATGGTCACGTGTAAAGGACAGGGAGAGCATGCCGCTGTGAGATGCGCACTTTAGGGGTGACGCAGAGGGTGCCCTTACTTCTTGGACACGGCCACTTTTGGTTTCCACTTCCGGACTTTCCCCTGCCTCTCCTTTCGCTCCAGCTCCTTGAGGAAGGCCATGATCTGCCGGTACTGCAGCTTTGTTAGAGTGAGAGACACTAGGTTAGGAGAGAACTGGGTCTGTGGCTCAGACAAGACCTGATTAGCAAGAACAAGTCATCAATCTGCTGAGAGGAACTCCAGCGACCACAGCATCAGCAGGAGGCGCTGATGGCCTCTTGGTTCGCCCACGGTCTTGGCTCAGCACTCAGAAAACACCGAATCAAAGTCTACACCAAGTTGGTCTGAGTTTAGTCTACCACAGGAGGACACGTGGGTTCCCACCTAACAGACTCTGGCCTGGGGTCAGACAGTGATGAGGACACTGCCTGGGGCAGGGTTTCCCTTACTCCAGCTCCCAGCAGGGATCTGAAACTGGGAAGAACACTGTACCTGAGACAGCTTCAAGGGAATGGTCTCCAGCTGAATATCACACTCAATCCTCGGGCTGTGCCTGGACCGCAGAGGCTCCTTGGAGCAGTTCCTTTTCAAGAGGGCAGATGCACACACAGGCTCCAAGATGTAGTGGTGACTGCGACTCTCCATGCTTCTGGCCATGGCCTCCTGGATCACAAAAACACTGGCTTTACAAAGACTAACCTTCCTTCTATCTGTTACCTTCTACAATATTGGGAATTTAAGCAATGGGCATCAACGTTACCTAATCTACCTTATGCCACATGGAGCTGGGAAAAGGAACCATTTTTTTCCATTTCACTAACGTACCTACAGTTTCTTTACAAAAAGACTAAGCAGTCCCAAACAGTGACACTGTCTATCCATTTAAGTGTCTTAAAGGAACACCACCATGGTAATGTTTAAGGAGAACCCCAAGCAGGCTGGCCCCTAGATAAAAAACTGAGCTGCTACTCTGTTCACTCAAAACCTTCATGTTCAATTCCTACTGACCAACAAAATGTTGGAGCACTGTGTGTCATAGGCACATAGCAGTAAGAAGCAAGGAAGTAGACATACCGACACATCTTAAAAACAGAACTTTAGCCAGGCGATGGTGGCGCACGCCTTTAATCCCAGCACTTGGGAGGCAGAGGCAGGTGGATTTCTGAGTTTGAGGCCAGCCTGGTCTACAGAGTGAGTTCCTGGACAGCCAGGGCTACACAGAGAAACCCTGTCTGGGGGGGGGGGGGGGGGGGGGGGGGAGGAACAGAACTTTAGCTGGCCATGGTGGTGCATGCCATTAATAGAAGCACTTGGAAGACAGAGGTAGGCAGATCTCTGTGAGTATGTTCTAGGACAGCCAGGGCTATGTAGAGAGACCCTGCCTCAAAATTAATTAATATAGTTATTAATTGAACATTAAAATAATTGATATTTAATAATTAAGCTTTCTATTAATAATTAAGTCCATTTGGCATTTATAATTTTATTAATATTAACTGAATGTATTAAATTAGTAATGACTAAATATGAATAAGTTTAATTAATTAAAATTTTTAAGAAAAGAACTTTACATGAAAAAGAGACACAAGCACAAAATCCACCAAGTAACCTGATCCAAGTTAAAAACTGTGCGAGAAGCACCTCAGGCAGACTCTAGAGAGAAGATGCTTGTAGACAGGGAGCACAGAGGACAACAGCCTGCAAACCAGGGCTCCTGAACCATGTGCCTCAGGACCGTCTTACACTAAAGCACCAAAGCAGCACATACCTGTAACTCCACTTGAGGCAAATCCCCCAATAAAGTGCAATCGACATCCCAGTAAATACTAAACTCAGCCACATCTAATCGTTTTTTTCGCATTAGTTTCTGTACCTAAAGGAAGAAAGAGGAGAAACAGGATGGTCGCCTTTGATTTCAGATATAACTGTTGTTTCACACAACAGGCATTCTACAAGGGGCAAGAGATGTAAGGAGGAAAACAGTCTGCTCTTATACAGCTTAAACTCTGCCCATGCAAGGTCTGAACCTTTGATCTCAGCACTGAGAACAAAGGCAGGTTGATTTCTGTGAGTTCAAGGCCACCCTGGTCCATGTAGTGAGTTCCAAGAAAGCCAGAGGTACATAAGGCTCTGCCTGAACGAGTAAGTAGGTATATAACATAACAAACAAACAAAAGCCAATCAATTGGCAATACTAATGTGCACAAATATTTACAGAAGCACCAATGGATATATAAGATGCTATGAACAAACAAACAGAAAATATCATTGGGCAGATACGTGTCAAACTACCTATAAATCAGCACAAAAGGCCTGATGTCTTTGGGGACAGTGATTGTATTTCTTAACTAGAAGTTTGAGTGTCAGAGAAACAGTATGTGCATGTGCATGGACACACATTAGACGTAAGAAGTCAGTTAAGTATAGGAAACTATCCTGGAATATTATGAGGGTTATCAGTTTGGGACAGTGTCCTCTTCCAAGAAGTCACCATTGACCACAAGGATGAGTATGTCCTTATTTGTAAATACCATCTGTGCAGATGGAATCAGGTTAATGTGAAGTCATGCTGGATGTGTAAGCAAAGTCAATGAGTGTGGTCCTTATAAGAAGACAGAGACACAGGAGAGAAGGCCTTGTGAACCTAGATGCAAAGACCAGCATGTCGCATCTACAAGACAAGGACCAGAGCTTCTAGTACCCATTAGATGGAGGGAGGTGTGGCACTGACCCTCAGGGTTGCAGAATTCTTCTGACTCGTCAGTTTCACATTTCTCGCTTCCAGAAATAGAAAGTAAATTGTTGTAGCTTCTTTGATTTTGCATTCATTTTTGTTTTGTTTTGTTCTGAGGCAGGGTATCACTACGTAACCCTTGACTGGCCCAGAACTCACTATATAGACCATACTAGAGATTTGACTGCCTCTGCCTCCTGGGTGCTGGGATTAAACATGTACCACTGTGCCCTGTTGCTGGTTTTGCTTTGTTTTTTTAATTTTATTTGTATGGAGATTTTTATTTTTGCTTGAATGAATATCTGTACATTGTATGTATTCAGTTCCTGCAGAGGCCAGAAGAGAGTCCCGGATCCACAATCACACAAAGGCTCAAAAACCTTTAAACAATTGTCCTAGTAAATAAAAACCATAGGATTATGAGCCAGGCATGCAGTGCACACATGTAATTCCCAGCACTTGTAAATAAGACAAGAAGACCAGAAATCTAAAGAGGTATTTGGCTATGTAGTAAATTACAAATCTAGTTCAAGGTTAGCCTAGTATCAACCTCCTTGGCCCTGACAACAGAACATTCACTCTAGCAGAGGTCTGGTGGCCACACCTTTAATTCCAGGCTCCAGAGACAGAGACAGGTAGATCTCTGTGAATTCAAGCCTAGCCTGGTCTACAGAGCTAGTTGTAGGACAACCAGGGCTACCTAGAGAAATACTGTCTAAAACAACAACAACAAAGATTTAATCTGTTTTATGGAGTGGGGTGTTATCTGATTCTAGAATAGAAAATATAATTACGATGGTTGCCAAGTGGTATGGTCTTGCCATCCTAGTGGAAGACAATGAAACCCTGTCACAAAAAACGAAAACCTAAGGGTATATGGAGAATCAGCCTTAGATCAGGCAAGTCTAAAACACCATAAACATGTCACGTAATAGCTTTATGAAAAGAGATTACTATGTGGAAACTGTCACAGACATTCCCAGGCAGAGCGTGAACCTATAAGCAGAAGGAGTTTCCTTCGCACCTCAGCTTCTTTATGTATAAAACCAAAGCGATGGAACAGGTCAGTGAAAAGTAACTCTTTCCTCTCCCAGCAAATGCACTTAGTTACCTACATGTAAGAAACACACACAGCAAGGGAAAGCAGCAGCACTCTGCTTACACAGCACTCAAGGGCAGAGGGCAGGGCCCCAGGCCTCCTGGCATGGACTTTATCCTTCGTCTGAGGTCAGACCTCATACTTACAGGCTCATTGGCAGCATTCTGCATGGAAACATTCTTAATGCAGATGCCAAAGGCAAAAGGATGGGAGGGATTGGTAAGACCATCTTCAAAACGCAGATGGACGTCCTGAATTTTTAACTGCAAAGGAGAAAGAAAGGGAAAATGCATTTAGATAATTGTTGCAGGTAAAATCCTATAAGTGGGAGCCAATCACAGAGGGCATCTACATACAGATATCAGTGTACTAAAAATTCTCAAACCACTCAAGAATAACAGTTCATTTTGATAAATGTTATCTCAGGAAGGCTGCAATCAAGTCATTCCAGAAGACAATGTAAACATTTAACCATAACAATAACAGGGGCCAGAGAGATGGTTTAGTAGTCACACAAGCCTAGCAACAACATTAGTTCACTGCCCAGAACCGTTATAAATATGAAAGAAGAGATACCAAAAAGTGTCTTCTGACCTCAACATATATAATATGTCTCCCCCTTACACATATAATAATAATAATAATAATAATAAATTTTTAAAAAGTGGAGAGGGAAAATTAATAACATCACTGCTCTTGCTTTTCTTGTCTCTTTAGGAATATGAGGCCAGGAAAACCTGTAAGACACATAAGGTCTATGTGAATCTGTGGGTTTAATTCTTCTTGCTTCTATGAGTGAGAGAAGATGTCCTGCTTCAGTGACTTAAAAAATAATAATGGGACCTTTAAGTAGCTCAAAATTAGAGTGTGTGCTTATCATGTGCAAGGGCCTGGATTCAACCAGTAGTACTACAAAAAAAAAAAAAAAGATAAACATTTGGGGCCAAGAAAAGTGTTTATTTAGCATCATTAGCCATTACAAAACTACACACTAGGCTAGGGAGATGACTCAGAGGGTAATAATGCTTGTTTTGCAAGCATGAGGATCTGAGTTCAATTCTACAGCCCCCATACAGAAAGTCAGCCATGGATGGCTACACTAACCAGTAATGCCAGCATTGACAGGACAGAGATAGACAGATCCCAGAACCTTGGTGATCAGATCAGCCTAGTTAAAATGGTAAGCTTGTAGCTCAATGAGAGACCCTGTCTCAAGGCAATAAGGCAGAAAGCAGCAGAGGGAGACACCTGATATACCGCTCTGGCCTTCATTTTCTACAAACTGTGTACATGCCCAAACATAAACCACACTCACCACAGAGAAGGAAAAGAAAAAAGAAATCCAAACAACAGTAATTTATTACTATATTAATATGATTACCATCACAGTATTGAGACCAATGTGGGAAAACCAATGCAAAATCATAATATGGGCCAGTGAGGTGGCCCAGTGAGGTGGCCCAGTGAGGTGGCCCAGGGGTAAAGACGCTTGCCACTAAGACTGATGATCTGAGATCCACCCCCAGGACCCAAGTAGAAGAAGAAAACCAAATTGTGCAAGCTGTCCTCTGACTTCCAAATGTACACACACACACATACACACACACACACACACACACACACTTTAACTTTATTAAAAGCGATGGTGGGACGCTCAGCCCTAAATGGCACAGGTACATCACCCCCTCCAAGGCTCAGGACCATCAAGGAAAAAGAGACAGAAAAGATGTAAGACCCAGTGCTCGGCTTCTCTACATAAAACCTGAGAGTACACATACTAGCAACACCCCAAGCAGAGGCCCCACCATTCCTGTGATCACACTACAGATAAGTGGCCCTCTGGGGAAAGATGCTTCTGGGCGCAGCAGAAAGCTAGGCAGGCAAGTGTGCTGGCTACCACGCCTGATGATCTGAGACTGATCCCCAGGACCCACAGAATAGAAAAGAACCAAATGCCACAAGGAACCTTCTAACTTACACACAGTGTCCCTGCCCCCACCCCGTAAATAAAGCATTGTGCACATATGCACAAAAATATTACTATATTATAATAACAACAACCATTTTTCTTAAATTAGTGCCCCCAAGTGCACCAATCTTATCCAAGTTACGGAACTAACGTCGTCAGGTCACACTACTTTTGGGAAGCCTGACGCACGCTAAGCATATTTGGCCTAGGCTCCTTGACACTGAAAGAGAATCCTAGAGACTACAAGTATGGGCTGCTTTGTGACACTGAATGAAGACTCATCCCCTGATGCCACTCCTAATGGTCACGCAAGTGGCCACTGCACTACAGCCCACTAACTCAGTAAGATACATCAGTGTGAGGTCACAGTTCACACACTAGCGAGTGGGGACCCTACCTCTCTCATTTTGCAGATGAAAAAACTATGACCAGAGAGGTTAGATGACTTGCCCTGAAACCAGCCACCCAGACCTAAATAACCTGGCTTCTGAGGTAAGAAATCCTTTAGCAAGTGGGATCCCAACATTCAAAAAGAAAGTGTGGTAAGGGGAGGGGGAGTGAAATGGAAAACGCCTACTCACGCCAGCTAAAGCAAGAAAGGCCTGTGTTGACCTCACAGGCCAGAACTTGCTCTTCAGTTTTTCCCTTTGGCAACAACCTCTATAGAGGCACACCTGAACAGCCAGCCCCCAAAACTGCACCAGCTAAACCCACAAGAAACAAGCAACTCGGAAGCGAAAACACACCGAAACCTCAGAAACCCTTAATGTGCCCTCAGAAAGGTGACAGGACTCACCTCGATATTCTCCACGATCCGAGTGACAACTGAGGCCGTGACTGAATACCAGTATGGTTCCCCCTTCTGCTGCCGCCGCTCACTCTGCAGGAAAAGGCCCGTGTGAGCAGAGGCCAGTGCTTCACTGCTGGGACGCCACAGCAGCCCTAAAGCACCGTGCCATACCTTCCACCTCTCCTCCAGGGCTTGAAGCAGCGCTTTCTTACGCTCCCTCTCCAGCAGCTTCTCCTTCTCATCATCGAAGTCCTGGATTTTCTCAGGTGCAATGATTACGTGGAGGCCAGAGATGGAGATCACCCAAGGGTCCACATGGGGGCGGTAGAAAGGAATCTGGAGGGTCACTTTCCCAATCAAGCCTGGAAGAAGGAGCCTCTCATTAGACACCTGCACATTTCTCGGGTTTCTCAAAAGTATTTCTAGCTCCCTTTAAGGCACATAGATTGCTTTTACCATTATTTATTTTATTAAAAAATAAAATAAAAAACTGTGTGGTAGTCCATTTAGGAAATTCTGAAGAGACAGAGGTAGGAGGATCATGAGTCCAAGGCCAGCAGGAGAAATACCTTGGAGTGTGACATTTAGCTCTGGTAGAACTTGTGCTTTGGAAGTGCAAGGCCCTGGATTCCATCCCCAGCACCAGAAAAAAAAAAGACAACCATCACAACATAGCAAGCTGGGTGTGGTGGGTGTGGCAGTACATGTCTCTAATCCCAGCACTCAGGTGGCTAAGGCAGGAGATGGCAAGTTAAAGCCGGCCTAGATAACAAACTGAGTTGAAAGCTAGCCAATCAGGTTCCTACATATGGGAAACAAGTGTTAGGGCAGGACCTGTAAGAGCCACCTTAAAATAAAGTAATTAATTAAAAAGAACCACTGTGATGGTTTGTTTATGCTCAGCCCAGGAGTGGGCACTATTAGAAGGTGTGGCCCTGTTGGAGTAGGTGTGTCACTGTGGGTACAGGTTATAAGACTCTCATCCCAGCTGCCTGGAGGTCAGTCTTCCACTAGCAGCCTTCAAACAGAGATGTACAACCCTCAGCTCGTCCTGCCCCACACATGCTCCAGCCTTGATGATAATGGAATGAACCTCTGAACCTGTAAGCCAGTCCCAATTAAATGTTGTCCTTAAAAGAGTTGCCTTCGTCATGATGTCTTTTCACAGCAATAAAACCATAACCAAGACAACCAGATACAATGAATTAAGCTGGAAAATCCCCAGTGAGTTATTTTCATATCAAATATAGACTATCTACTATGGAAACACTCTTCCAACTGGACCACATTTGAATTCCTAAGAGGTATCTTTCGTCCCATGGTACCCACCTGCACAGACCCTGGCCACAGAACTCATCTCCTAATAATTGGCTGGTTGATGAGTATTTGTTGGGAGTTATCCTGCTTACATATCTAATCTTGAACATACCCACTATAAACTAAAACAGACAACACAGTATATGGATAAAGAAACCTAATGCTTGCAAGGTGGTAGTGGCACATGCATTTAATCCCAGCACTTGGGAGGCAGAGGCAGGCAGATTTCTGAGTTCTAGGCCAGCCTGGTCTACAGAGTGAGTTCCAGGACAGCCAGGGCTATACAGAGAAGCCCTGTCTCAAAAAAAGAAAGAAAGAAAAGAAAGAAAAGAAAGAAGTAAAGAAAAGAAAGGAAAGGAAGAGAAAAAGAAAAGAAAAGAAAAATAAAGAAAATAAAAAAAGAAAGAAACCTAATGCTCACAAGAACTTGGGCTCAGAGCTACTTCTCCTGTAGAATATACTTACTTCCCAACTTCTTCCATTTTAGTCAAGCCTTTAAACTCCATGTAATAAAAGACATCTCACCTAGCATGGTGACCCATGCCTTTAATCCCAGCACTTGGGAGGCAGAGATAGGAAGATCTCTGTGAGTTTGAAGCCAGCCCAGTAGCAATGAGTTTCAGGCCAGCCAGGGCTACATAGTGAGACAGAGTCTCACCAAAAGCAAGGTAACAGTGGAGCACTGAGAACAGTGCTTTCCTTTGTGTGAGGCTCTGAGGAAGGAACCAAGGCCCTCAATATCCATGCTTGTTCAGCAAATCCTACACTGGGCTATCGCCCAGGCCTTCAGAGTGGTATTTCTAATGATAATACTAAATGACTGACCGTCTAGTCCAAGAGCAAAGTAAGAATATGGGTGACTGAGAATGCAGCACAGTGATAGAATACTTGCTTTGAATGTACAAGGCCCTAGGTTCGATTAGCACCAGAGGGGCAGGAGAAAAAATTGTATTATTTTAGAAAAAAAAATCATGAAAAGTTAGTTTTCTCTCGGAAAATATGGTATACATAACCAAACCTAGATGCCAATTTAAATTAATGCAGCGTGGCAGTTATTTATTTGTTTGGTTTGAAGGTTGGGCTTGAAGGCCTGGCCTTCCTTCTCCTTCCCAAATGCTGGGTTATAGGCATGCTCTATTATTCCTCGCCACAGTGGCAGTACTGAATGAGTTTGCAAGAGGATATGAAGCATTCTGACAGGAAAATAGAACTTCACACATCTTATCGACTTTTTGTAAGAAACAAGGTCGAGTTTGCTAATACAAACAAAGACATAAATAATTGGATTTTCACAAATATTAGAAAACCGTCAATTTTTCCCCCAAAGAGTTTCCCTTAATCCTTCAATGTTTGAAGACTCTTCTTCTGGAAGTACCCAGTATCAGCATTCTTGAAGGTTTCAGATTCCAATTTGTCAGTGTCTTTGCTGGTGCAAAGACATGCATATAAATACAAATAAGTAAAAAAAAAAAAAAAAAACAGTTGTAAAAATACAACATATATAGATACTCTTATGATCTTGTGGTTTTCTGTATGTACAAGAGGGTTTAAGGGTGTGTGTGTGTGTGTGTGTTGCTAGGGATAGAATCCCAGGTCCCATGCATGTTGGGCACATGCTCTACCCCTGAACTCTATCCCTAACCCTAGTCCCTGACTTTCTGAGGCAGGTTTTGTCTGTTTGTCTGTCTGTCTGTTTATTTGTTTGTTTGTGATAGGGTCTCACTGCACAGTCCTGACTGGCCTGGAACATGCTATATAGACCAAGTTGGCCTCCGTCTCACAGATCCACCTGCAGTTGGGTGAGACTGATGCACACCGATACGAATACTCACACTTCCTGTCTTCTTCCTGGTCAAGCAGACACCAACTCCAGGGCTTTTGACTCTCCTGTCCCCAACAGCTTGATCCCCAAACCCTTCTCCCCTGGGTCCCACGTACCAGCTTTGACTTCAAAGGGCAATTCCAGTTCTTTCAGGGCATCTTTCTTTAACGGGAGGTTTTCTAATTCAACAGCACCTAAAAACAAACCAGTATGAAATAAATGTTCATCCAGCAAAGACTGATCTGCCAGCTGTGTGCAAAACACTGAAGGTCATGGCCACAGCAACCCCGCAACTCTATGCCCGAGAGTTTTGTCTGTAGTGCTGACCTGACCAGCCACTGTGAAGCATACATGACAGCTGAAGTACAGAAGCCTCAAGAGCTTAGGCAAGATCCTTACTATGTCTATAATGGGCCAGAAAATAAATATATTAAGCATTATATCATGCCAATTGCATTTTTTTATTTCTTGTTTTTTACGTGTTTTATTACATTTATTGGGGGGCGTGTAGGTATGTAGGTGGTCAGAGAACAGCTTTCCGTCTCCTTCCACCATGTAGGTTCCAGGGATAAAACTCAGGCCGTCATGCTTTGCAGCATGTGCCTTTACCCACTGAGCACCTTACCGACATTCCCTTTCCTTTCTTGACTCGTGGGTCTCACTATGCAGACCAGGCTGACTGCAAGCTCCTGGGCTCATACTATCCCCGTGTCTTAACCCTCTGAGTAGCTAGACTACTAGTACGTGGCCGGCTTATTTATTTTTTCAAAGAAGGTTTAAAATGTAACAGGCAGCTAGGAGTTTAGTTCAGTTGGTAAAATGGTCACTCATCACACACAAAACCCTGGATCTGATCCTTGTAGTGACACTTTTGGTATTTTGGTTTCTTTAAAAACACAGAAATATTAACTAATCAATTAAAGCCATCTTGAGCTAGCAGGTCACATTTGACCTGCTGGTTAATTTTCAGACCCTCAGCTTAGGCTAACAGTGCTTACAAGATTGACATCATCTGACTCTCTAAGATAAAATGCAGGTCCCCGGGCTTGCCCCTAAATCTCCCAATTCAGAATCCCGAGGTTATAACACAAGAATATGCTGTGTGTTTTTATCAGTCCCAGCCCTCGGCAATGCCCTTCCCAGGTAATTGAGCACAGGTTGAATCCAAGGTTTAGATAATAAAACTGAAGGTGGGTGTGGTATTATAGGCCTTTATTCCAGAACTTGGGATGCAGAAGCAGTTGGATCTGAGGCTAGCCTGGTCTATAGAGTTAGTTCTAGGACAGCCAGGGCTAGGAAGACCCATTTCACAATAGATTAGATTAGATTAGATTAGATTAGATTAGATGAGATAATAGAAAACAATAAAACCAGCCACCCAAAGGCCAGTTGCTCTTTCTTCAGCCTTGCTGCTTCTTCCAAGAGGCATAACTTGTCAGAAGGTCAGGGCCAGAATGTAGGGCAACTTCAACACAGGTATGCAAAAACAAGGCAGCCAGATCCAGCTCTGCTCTCATTTGGACCCAAATGTTCCCCAAAGGCACAAGAAATAAGGATTACCCACACCCCCAGCCTATGACACTAGTGGGAGGTAGTGAACCTCCCAATTGGTGGGCCAATCTGGTATAAGTTAGTTTATTGAGGACATGTCCTCGAAAGTGACCTGAAAATGGGGTCCCTTCCTGACTCTCCTTCCCATCTGCCATGAGGTAGGCAAGCCTGCTCTGCCAGGGGCTCCCACCATTACTCCAGCGGCAAGGAAGCCAAGCAAACTTTAAAAAGCTGAAGTAGAGACAGCACAGGAGGTTTAGAAAGGCAAGAGAAGCCACAGAAGCCTGCAGCAAGCCAACAGCTAGAGAACAGCAAAAACACAGTAATGGTTCAAAACAGAAGACAGACTAGTATCCCCCAACACACACACACACACACTCAAATGTGTGCCAATGGTCTGCTCTGCTGGGAAAGGTCCTGCCCTGCTAGGAAGGATTGCTCCTAAGACTCGTGCAGCAAAGCACCGAAAAGGTAGACACCTTTGGACCAGAAGCCGCTCACTGATTTCCAGGCATTGTCATGAATGGCTCAATCCTAAATCCCTCACCTCACACCGGCCAGAGCTCTATACACTAACACTGAGGTGAACTCAGGCATTTCCCAGCCATCTCTGTTGACTACCAGACTCTTCATTCTGCTCCAGGTTATTTATAGAACAGGCTGAATGGGGTTCAGAAAGCAAGGAGAACTGGCATGGGCAGTCATTGCCCAGCAAAGCCTTCACTCTCTGACTCCAAAGCACCCTCCTGTTCCTGCAGGGCCCAGTCCCTGCCCGGGACCCACTCCTCATGGAGTGCGGCTGCCACTGCATCCCATTTCAGCTCACTCAGAAGCTACCCCAGTTTTCCCCAGGCCCTCAGACAAAACTAAGAGTTCCTTTCCTATGCACTTAAATGCGTAATATAATTTTTGTAATTAAAAGGCAAAGTCTCACAATATCACCCAGACTAGCTAGAACTCACCACATACCCCAGGCTGACCTCACAGCAATCCTTCTTGCCTCATCCTCTAAAGAACTGGGATCACAGGAGCAAGCCATCATATCCAGCTAAGGCCTCTAGCTCAGTGCAGCCATTCAGTGGGCAGGAACTTTACAGCTGAGGCTGAGGATGATGAGGACAGCACCTACCTACCACTCACTCAGTGAGACCCCGCCTACCTACCACTCAGTGAGACCCGCTATGTGCCAAGTACTTCATCATTATTCCACGCCCCACCCCCAAACACTAGGCCTCAAACTCATGTGCTCCTAATCTCCCACCTACTCACGCAAAGCCAATGTTCTACCACCAGACTATAATTGCAGCCGCTAGATTATCTCATATATGTGTGTGTGTGTGTGTATGTGTATGTGTGTGTGTGTGTGTGTGTGTGTGCGTGTATGTGTGTGTGTGTGTGTGTGTGTGTGTGTGTGTGTGTGCATATATACATACATATATTTACGGGCTGGACATATGGGTCAGCAGTTAAAATCACTGGCTGCTCTTCCAAAGGACCTCGGTTCAAATCCCAGCACGCACATGTCAGCTCACAACTGTAATTCTACTTCCGAGGGATGACATCCTCACAGTGCCATACATGGAGGCAGAATACCAATGTAAATAAATTTTTTAATTTAAACACTATATGTTTACCATGAATGTGAAAGAGCAAGGAAGGGCATATAGGAGGGTTTAGAAGGAATGGGAGGGGTAAACTGTATAATTACATTATAATCTCAAAAAGATAAAGAAATAATCTTTTAAATATTTAATATATGGGTGGTTTAAATGAAAGTGCCCCCCAATGGCTCATATATTTCAGTGCCTGGTTCTCCAGTTGGTAAGGAAAGATGGGGAGGTGTGGCCTTGTTGGAGATGTGTCACTGGGGATGGGCTTTGAGGTTTCAAAAGCCGATACCAGGCCCAATGACTCTCTGCCTGCAACCTGCAGATCAGATCAGATGTGAGCTCTTGGCATGAGTTCTAGCACCATGCCTGCCTGCTGCCATGCTTCTTGTCATGATAATCATGGACTAAATTCTTAAACTGTAAGCAAGCCCTCAATGAAATACTTCCTTTTATAAATTGTCTTGGTTGTGGTATCTCCTCAGAGCAATGTATCAGTAACTAATTTTTAATTTTATGTATAAGGATGTTTTCCTGTAAGTATCATCTGTGTGCCACTTCTGTCCTAAAGAAGGGATGAAATCCCCTGGAACTGGAGTTACATACAGTTGCAAGCTGCTAAGTGGGTGCTGGGAAATGAACCCAGGTCCTTTGAGAGAACAACCAGTGCTCTTAACTGCTGAGCCATCTCTCCAGCCAATGCATTATCTCATTCAATCTTCCTAACAAAGCAAAGAAATACTACATGGTTTAGTACCCCTGTCTGAAATACTTGCGATTTCAATTATTTCGGGTTTGGGGGATTTTCTGACTTTAATAAATTGTACTGGTTGAGCACTCCCAAACA
Organism: Apodemus sylvaticus; assembly: GCF_947179515.1. Classification (NCBI taxonomy): domain Eukaryota; kingdom Metazoa; phylum Chordata; class Mammalia; order Rodentia; family Muridae; genus Apodemus; species Apodemus sylvaticus. The sequence goes on from NC_067474.1 coordinate 159,454,876, forward strand.
AAAATCAAACATTCAGAGCCAGGGTGCTAGTTCGGTAGGTAGAGTACTTTCCTTTTCGTGTGTGCAACCACAGGCTCTGTGTCGCCACTGCAGACTGGAAGTGTGCACACCTGGAGGCCTACCACTTGGGATGTGGAAGCAAGAAGATCAGAAATTCCAAGTCAACCTCGGCTACCTATCAACTCTGAGGTGAGCCTGGACTATATGAAGACTCCAGGGGCTACAGATGGCAGAGGGTAGAACCAACTGCTACCAAGCAGAACAACCTGAGCCGTTCCACACTGTGGAAGGAGAACACCACTCACAAGTTATCTTCTGACCTCCACCTATTCAATATAGCACACACACTCCAATCAACCAATTCATCAATATAATGGAAAGAAAGGAAATGGGAAGGGGAAAGAGTGAAGGAAAAAAAAAATTTTTCCAAAGCAAGGTTTCTCAGTATAGCCCTGGCTGTCCTGGAACTTGCTCTGTAGACCAACCTGGTCTCAGACTCATAGAGATCCTCCTGCCTCTGCCTCCCAAGTGCTGGGATTAAAGACATGAGCCACTACTACCTGGATAGAAAACTAATTTTTAAAAGTATTCAAAATGCAACCACAGTGCTCCACTATCATAGGTTTTTTGAGCTTGGTCAATACTAAAGTACTTTCCACATTTCAGAATCTTTCTGACTGGGGATGCATTATCTCATTCAATCTTCCTAACAAAGCAAAGAAATACTACACACGTTTAGTATCCCTGTCTGAAATACTTGTGATCAGTTTCTTAAAGGCAGTCTGCTTAGAACCCTCAGAGCTGGTTAAGTGGTGTAGCAGCAGAGGTCACTGGCGTCTGTCGGCCTGCGGTGAAAGAGGAAGAGAGGGTGAAGAAGGCCTTTAGTAGCCGCCACAGTCACTGGCCACCTGTAAGTGGGGAGAGCAGGCTCAGAGCTTGAGCCTGAGCCGTAGTCCAGTCAGAGCCTTGCCCACAGCAGGTGCTCACTGAGTGTTGGCCAAGTGCAACCTCTGTCCTCCAACTACTCATGCAGCGATTGGCATATGAACTTCTTCAGTACAAGGGCACAATCCACCACAGAACACCAGCCAACCCTGTGCTGACCAACCTGCACTGCAAGCCCACTACGTGCCAAGAACAGCTCTCAGCTCTTTGACCCACATCACCCTACTTGGTCCTCAGAGTCCTGTGGGACGGGTAATAATTCCTCACATGCAGAAACTGAGTAATGAGTTCACGGTGCTGATTACACCTAGATTAAATTACAAACATTACAACTAGACACAAACTCAGTATGGTATTAAAAAACAGTCTCTTTTTCTTTTTTCTCCTTTTTGTGCCTTCCAGGCAGTCCAAACACAGGAGCCCACGACAGCCCAGCTACTTGAATGATATTATCGTTGTATCTTCCCACACATTTAACGGCAGTAAATATTCAATGCGAGGTCAAAGTAATGGTGTCTTACCTGTCTAACACCCTGTGCCCTCAATCACTACTCCACTATGTCAAGACCAACAAATACCATCAGCTCCTTTCCAAAGACAGTCTCCCAGGTCACAGTCATGATTCCACGTGCTATGGTGTGCTTTGGACTCCTTAAGAAAAGGGTCAAAACTAACACCAGTTATAGAGGAAAAATATTCCTCAAGGTTTCATACCATATACATACACACACACACACACACATTTTGAGACAGGGTCTATATAGTCCTGGCCACTCACTATGTAAGAGCAGGCTGGCCTCAATTTCAGACATCTGCCTACCTCTGCCTCCAGACTGCAAGGACTAAAAGCATGCCTCGAGCCATGCAGTGGTGGTGCACGTTTTTTTAATCCCAGCACTTCAGAGGCAGAGGCAGGTGGATCTCTGAGTTCAAGGCCAGCCTGGTTGACTGAGTGAGTGAGTGAGTGAGTGAGTGAGTGAGTGAGTGAGTTCCAGGACAGCCAGGGTTACACAGAGAAACCCTGTCTCAAAAAAACTAGGAAAAGGAAGGAAGGAAGGAAGGAAGGAAGGAAGGAAGGAAGGAAGGAAGGAAGGAAGGAAGGAAGGAAGGAAGAAAGAAAGAAAGAAAGAAAGAAAGAAAGAAAGAAAGAAAGAAAGAAAGAAAGAAAGAAAGAAAGAAAGAAAGAAAGAAAGAAAGAGAAAGGGAAGGAAAGGATGCCTCTATGTCCAGCTGCATAGAAAGAAAGAAAGAAAGAAAGAAAGAAAGAAAGAAAGAAAGAAAGAAAGAAAGAAAGAAAGAAAGAAAGAAAGAAAGAAACAAAGAAAGAAAGAAACAAAGAAAGAAAGAAACAAAGAAAGAAAGAGAAAGAAAGAAAGAGAAAGGGAAGGAAAGGATGCCTCACTATGTCCAGCTGCATTCCACAGCCAAAGAGAATAAGAGTCCTTAAAGAGGATGGTAGAAAGTTACCCTAAACACCACAATGATGCATACGGCTGCAATAAGGCATATTCTAAGCTCTGTGTGTGGTATGCCTGCTGTCCCAGCACTTGCAAGGCAGAGGCAGGAGGATCACCACCAGTTTGAAGCTGGCAGAGAGCCAGGTTCAGCCGGGACTACAGAGTGAATGATGAGCAGCGGGGTGGGCTGCTCCCACGGAGATGACTCAAGGAGTAAAGACGCTTCCTGCCCAGCCTAAATATGACCCTCAGAGCACACAGTGGAGAGACAGAACCGACTCCCAGAAGTTGACCTAACTGCCCCATACATACCATAGCATGTGTACCCACAAATGTACAAAATAAATAAATTCTACTAAAATCTTTTTCTTAAGTCAGGGGTCCACTACGTTGATCAGGCTGGCCTTGAACTCACAGAGATCCACCTGCCTCTGTTTCCCAAGTGCTGGGATTAAAAGGATGTGCCCACCACACCTGGCACTTTAATTAAAAACAAAAAAGATACATTCTGCCTAGGAGTGCTGAGAATAGAAACCCATCATTGGTACATCCAGAGACACATCTCATGCCTTAAAGCGCCATCTCGTCCACCAACTAACTGAGCTCTTCCTGAGGGGAGCTGAGCCTGCAGAGCTCGCCAAGCCCGTTATCCGCAGTCCCGAGGTACCCGGGCACACCAACGAGTCTCAGAGTGAGAACCTGACACTACCGCAAACTCCTTTTGCTTCCCACCAGCTTCCTTCCAAGAACAGAGGGGAATGTAAGAGAGGGGAGACTCCATTTCTGCCTCTAAAGAAAGGAAGGAGAGGACAGTGGACAACCAAACCACACTAGCTCCCACAGCCACCTCAATCGATCCTGATGAGCCTGGGGATGGGAAACTACTGGAACAAAATGGGTCCAAGACAAGGAAGTTCTGGTCCTCCTCTTGGTGTGGAACCCACAGCTGTTACTCCCTCCAGCCTGGTGCTGGGCAAACCCTGTTCCCAAGTCCCCACACTCCCTTCCTCTCCACTAGCTTTGGCTCTGCTCACTGGCAGCCAAATCTTCTGAAGGAAGGGTCTTACTTTGTATCCCTGGCTAACTTAGAACCTAATATGAAGAAAAGGACTACCTGGAGATCAAAGTAGACCAGGCTAGCCTGGAACTCATAGAAATCCACCTGCCGGTGTCTCTCAAGTACTGGGGATTAAAGGTATATACCACGCCTAGCTCCATCTCCTTTCTCTAAATACATTAAATCAGTTCTCAACCATCCTGATGTTGCGACCCTATAATACAGATTCTCGTGATGTGGCGATCCCCCAATCACAAAATTATTTTGTTGCTTCTTCATAACTCGCACAAACCCACAGGTAAATGAGGTCAGGTGAGGGGACTCAGGGCTTAGGAAAGATGCAGGAAGGCTGCTAACATGAGTCTGATGTCACCCTCCCCAACCCACACAGGACAGGAAAAGAACCAACTTACACAAGTTGTCCTCTGACCTCCACTCGGACACCACGGCACATGCGTTACCTTCCCACACACAGACAGACATTCATACATACATAATGTATGTAAACTTTTAATTAGTTAGTTTTTTTAAAGAAAGAAACGCCATACCTTACTGAAGAGAAATGAGTGTGCTTACCTTTGAGAAGTGCAACCGACAGCTGGTCAGTGTTCAGGTTATTGACATATTTCCCCAAGTAGGTATTGAGAACCCAGGCCACAAGACCTTCCAACATGACTATTTCCTCAGGAAAAGGTGCTTAGGGATCATGGGCCAATCCTTTATTTCTCTCTCTCATGGTCTCTGAATCTATAAAAGAAAAGAAGAAGCAGTTAACAGCTCAGTGTGGTGTGGCACGCCATAACTCTGGCACTTGGGAAGTAGACAGTCAGACTTCTGGGAGTTCAGACCTGCCTGGTCTAGAGTCCTAGGCCAGCCAGGGGTAGATAATGAGTCCCTACCTCAAAACAACAAAACAGAACCTAGATGTATTCCTGTGTTGACTCCCCTGTTCTGCCTGCCTCAAGCTGGATTCAGGAAGACCAGCACTGATCTTCAGCTACAAGGACAGTCATTTGGAAACTCTGAAAATCACCTGCGATTTGAAGCTAAGCCTTCTAAGTTAGCTGTTCTCTGAAATCCCTCCTTTGGGGACTAGACGTGGGACCAGACTGCCCTCATCAGAGCTTTTCACAGGGGCAACCTAGCAACATCTAAAGATATTTCTTTTTCTATTTGACGTATATGTGTGTGCACTGTAAGGGTACCTGAAACTGGAGTTACAAAAGGTTCTGAGCCACCATGTGGGTGATGAAAACCAAACCCAATTCCTCTGCAAGACTAGTGTTCTTAACCACTGCCACCTCTCCAGGTCTGTGAACTCATTTTTTGATTATCGTCGCTTCAGATGCTGCTACAGCTATCATGTGAGGAGGGCCTGCAGAAGCTGATAAACATCTTACAATACCCACGACAACCCCAATCAGCAAAGACTCATCCACCCCAAATGCTAAAAAGCATGAACCTAGACAAACGCAAAAAAATATTCAAGAGGCTATGTGAATGAAATTCACACTCTACAACACCAGTTAGGGTGTCCTAATTAAAATAAGCAAATTTAATCATTAGACTCATTCATAAAATCATCTAAATGGAAGAGAAAGGCAATGCTTTATCACTGACTTCTTTTTTAAAGACCAGAGTCTAATACATACAAGGCTGGTCTTGAACTCACCACATAGCTGAGGATATAGCCTTGAACTTCTAACTCTCTTGTCTTCACCTTCTTAGGAGGTGCTGAGATTACAAGTCTGCACCATCACATAAGGTGTATGTGGTACTGGGAAGTGATCCCAGAGCTTCAAACACAGGAGGCCAGCACCCTACACACTTAGGTACATCTCCAGCCTTATCACTATCTCCAACCTTATCACTAATCTTCAACATTCCCATTGATACGGACCAACCAACTAATTTAGCCAGCAAAGGCAAACACTACTAATGCTCTGCTTACAGGTTCAGCATTTAGATTCAGTACTGAGTCACAATTGCTTGTCACAATAAGTAGTATAATATTGTGTTTGCAGTATTATAAAAATATAGATTATTCTTTTAAACACACACTTCATAAACACTCTAAAGCCTATCAGAATATTGATTGGCAATTAAAGTCAGTCTTCCTTTCATCTGCAGTTAGTATATCAATGATACTTTAGCTAATATTTGTAAAAGCATTTTGCCGGGGAGCTAGAGTCCTGGCTCATTGGTTAAGAACACTGGCTCCTCTTCCAGAGACCCAGGTTCACTCAATTCCCAGCACCCACCTGGTGGTTCACAACCATCTGCAGCTCCAGTTCCAAGGATTCTGGTGCCCTCTTTGGTCCTCCATTGGCACCAGGCACCCATGTGGTACACAGGCATTCATACAGGCAAAACACTCACAATATAAAATAAATTTTTAAAAAAAAGTTTTGCCTAAAGTTACATAGATATTTTTACTGTTACCAACAGTTAACTTGAGGGCCATCCAAATAGCTCAGAGGGTAAAGGTGCCTGCTACCAAGCTAAGAGCCTGAATTCCATCCCTAGGACCCACCTGCAGGAAAGAACTGGCTCCAGAAAACTGCCCTCTAACCTCCACTCGCATGCTGCGGTATGGGCACACCCACCCTTGGACTCAAACGCATATATACACACAAAAATAATTTTTTAAGTGAGCATGAGAAAGACTGAGACAAAAACAAAAGTTTAAGTGAGAGGCAAGAATAGCAGTGCAGGCCTTTATCTCAGCACTAGCAGGCAGAGGCAGATGGGTCTGTGAGTTTAAGAGCAGACTGGGCTACAGAAGAGTTCCAGAACAGCCAGGGGCTATTCACCCTGTCTCAAAACAAAAGTTTAGATGGCTTCTCAGATCACTACTGGTCTAGTGAATTCCAATAAGAACTCCGAGCTGCAAACCTTACTCCTGGGCCACCATGTTGGTCAGCAGCCATCACTCCAGACATTCCGGATTTCCTGTGCCATGTGTCCCACTTGGAACCAGACTATTTTCAGGATCCTTTCCAAGGACTTTGCCCCATGACTAATGATTTATCTTACTGCCAGGAGATACACTCACCCCAATGAAAAAGCTAACAACACAAAGCAGACCCAAAACAAGAGCCCCCTCAAAGGTGACCCAACCTCAAGGGAAGACTGATATTTACTTGTTAGTAGTATCTAGCACTTCCACACAAGACATAATTATAATCAGGGACAGTTAAAAAAATCAGGGGCTGGAGAGATGGCTCAGTGGTTAAGAGCACTGACTGCTCTTCCAGAGGTCATGAGTTCAAATCCCAGCAACCACATGGTGGCTCACAACCATCTGTAATGAGATCAGATGCACTCTTCTGGAGTATGAAGATAGCTACAGTGTACTCATCACATATATAAAATAAATAAAAATCTTTAAAAAAAAAAATCAATTAACTCTTCACAATTAATTCCAGCACAAGAGAAGAAGAGACAAGCAATCTCTGAATTTAAGGCCAACCATCTCCTCTACATAGGGAGTCCCAGGCCAGTCAGGGCTACATACTGAGACCCTGTCTCAATAACAATATTATTGAAACATTTTGAAGAAAATGTACCTTATTGTCTTATTTCTTTCAAGATTTAAGGGGTCAGAGGTTATGCTCCAGACATAAAGCCAAAAATCTGGGGGAGAGAGACTCTTTAGCACTTGTTTAAAAAAAAAATTGTTGTTAAAAAAAAAAAATCACAAAAACAATTTTTTATTTTTAATCAAAAATGCTTCACAGTGTAAATAAAATAAAGATTTCTCTATTATCATTTGGATTTGGTTTTGTTTTTTTGAGACAGGGTTTCTCTGTATAGCTCTGGCTGTCCTGGAACTCACTCTGTAGACCAGGCTGGCCTCGAACTCAGAAATCCGCCTGCCTCTGCCTCCCAGAGTGCTGGGATTACTGGTGTGCACCACCACCGCCTGGCCCTCTATTGTCATTTTAACAAGGTAAATCAATTTAAAAACACAATGTGAAACAGACTACCAGGTTTTACTATGTGAGCCTCAAACAGTCCTGGGCACCAAGCCAAGGCTAGAGTAATCTTTGTTTTTGTTATTGCCATTAATTTCAGCCCTAAAAGACAACTCTCCCTAAAATGCCAACTCCAGATGTTTTCCGAGTAAAGAGAAACTACTGTCAGGCCAGCACAATGTCTCAGAGGGTGAAGGAAATTGCTATCAATACCTGAGTTGAATCCCCAGAACCCATATAGTTAAAAAGAGACTACAGACTCTCACGGGTGGTCTTTTGACAGCTGCTCTTCTCCCAGCCCCCAACACACACACAAAATAAGTGTAAAATAAATTTACTTTTTCAGGAAATTATTGTCGTTTTGTACCCATGTTCTGGCCCTACCATACTTATTTTCAATGTGGAAGAACACAAAGTACACATTTAAAAGGCGTGAACTGTGAGCACCCTAAGATGTTCTTCTGCTCAGTGTGAGACCCAAACCAGAAAGCATCCATTAGCTCTGCTAAGCATCTAGAGCAGGCTTGAGGCCACTTCAAGGATTCCCTTAAGGAATCTGGTTTCAGGAAGGTCCGCCAGACTGGCCAGAATCCCAGAGTATTTATATGCTCGGGTCCATCAGGACTTCTAGGCAGCTGCCCGGCAATAACCCCCACCTGGCTTCCCCTATCTGGTGTGGCAGGTGACACTGAGGATCTGGGTTCAGCCCACAGCCTGGGCAGACAGCCGGACATGACCTTGAGCCAGGCCCCACCCGAGAAGAGGCCAGACTGGGGAATGGAAAGCATTGGCAATTGGACCTGGTGAATCCCTCTGCCAGGCAGCTAGGGCTGAGTGCTGAGGGATTCCAGGAGCTCTGCCACAAGGGGATAACTCTGAGTGTGTGTCAGACCGGGGGACTCCACAGGATCGCGAAGCTTCCCTGGCCTTTCCATAACTCCGGTCTGCTGTCAGAACCTCAAGCCTGGCAGCAACAGGGGACAGAGCCACTAAGCCTAGGGAAGATGGCTCTCTAGGGGTAAGAGAGGCGATGGGCCCCCTACCTGGAGGAGGAGTGGGATTAGAGAGGGACCCCGGGGACCAAGCCTGGTGTCCCCACCCAGAGGTGACCCCAGAGGGGATGGAGGCATTGAGGGTAGGGGCGTGCTGGAGGGACACTCGCACGTTGGGATCAGGGCTCGGGAGAAGTGACACCCCAAATCCAGTAGTGTCTCCAGGCTGCAGGGACCGGTGCCCCGAGCCCGGGCCTGAAGTGCCGGCGACTCTCGGGCTCCGGGGTCCCCGCGAGGGCGCCCGGGCTCCGGGAGAGGCCGGCTGCCGCGGACCCCGAGCCGGGCCGTCGGAGCACAGCCGGGCCGATCGCGTGGCCGCTTTCCGTGAGTTCCTCGGCCCTGACCGCCGCCCCCCTACCTGTCGCTGTAGCTGTAGCTACCGCTGTCGCTGCCGCCCAAGCCCGGTTCTGCGAGGTGCTTCCTCTCCGCCACTCCTCAATGGCGGTGACTAAAGCGCCAGACTCGACCAATCGAGTAGCTATGTGCCTGGGCCTGGCCAGCCGAGCACCGAGCCGTCGATGGGGCGCCCCCTAGCGTCTGCAGTCGTTCCTGTAGGGCTGCGGGTGCCTCCCAGGATGCTGGGGGAGTTTTACAGATGGGTAAACTGAGAGCCGAGACAATGTAGGGATATAAATGAACCTAGTTCAAACATTGTCGTGCCTCCAAAATCGTCCTGTTTTCCATCTGCCTTTCCATCCCACCACCCACAGTGACCCCTTGACTGACACCGAAGTCTGTAATTCAAACCATGCCTTTTCCAGCTTAAAGCACCCTCCCCACTACACTTGCATTAAAATTCACCTCCTGAGCTAGCGATGTATCTAGCACAACTGGAATAGGAGCTTGCAGCCAAGCCGGATGACCAATTCCCAGCACCCATGTGATGGAAGGAGAGAACTGATTTACACAAGTTGTCCTCTGACCTCCTGGTGTGCCTGCCCACATATACATATGAAATGAATACATGCAAATTTTAATTTAAAAAATACCTCCTTCTGAGCACTCAGGAAGATTGATAGTTAGAAGCCAACTTGGGCTACATACTGGATTCCTCCATATCCTGTCTCAAACCCCACCCTTTCACTCTTCCACCCCCAACACACACACACACACACACACACACACACTACTTCCTGAAGGCAGGAACCACTACATAAAGCTAGGCATGGTGTCACATACTTGTACACACACACACGCTGAGCCCCGTACGTTAGTGAATTGTATCCAATCTGAGCTACATGAGACTGTCTCAAAAATAAAAAAGTAAAACATAAGAACCCTCGGTACACTAGACTTTTCCTGGTCTTATTCCCTTCCTATGACTTTCTCTGGTCCACTTGACTCCCAGTTCCTGCCTCAGGTCCTTTGCATCTGTCATTCTCTTGGCTTACCATGCTTTTCTCCTAGATCAATGCTCTCCAATAGAAATATAATGCAGGACACAGATACATCTGTGACTTGTTATATTAAAGGAGATGAGCCTGGAAGGTATAGCTCAGTAGTAGAGTCCTTTCCTAGGACATGCTTGATCTAGATTCAGTCCCTAGGACCACAGACAGTAAGGGTGTGAGGGAGAGATAAAGAGAAAATTGTTTAGTATTTTAGTCACACTAATGAATCCAAAATATTCTTATCACAGCATATAACCAACAGCAAAACAAACTTGTTCGGGTTGATTTCTGAGATAGGGTTTCTGCATGTAGCTCAGGTGGGTCTCAAACTCGAGATCCTCCTCCTGCCTCAGCCTCCTGACCTGTGCCTGATTTGTGCCATCGCACCTGGCAGAAAGATGGTTAATAAGTGTAGTGGCTCTCCCTGGTTGTCAACCTGACTATATCTGGAATGAACTGCAATCCAGAATTGGAAGGCTCACCTGTGATCCTAATCTGGAGACTGGGAGATACAAGGGTCTGACCTGGGTCTCGGTTTGGAGATCTTGAGGCATAGTGGCTATGAATCTCAGATTAAGACTGGGAGATGTCTGAGTTCAAGGTCATCTGGGATTAAAGGTGTGGAGGTACACGCCTTTAATCTGTGCCACTGCCTCTGCTGGAGACCTACATATAGGACATTGAAAGAAGGAAGATTCTTCTTTGCCTGCTTGCCTTGTGGGACTGAGCAACTTCTAGATCCTTGGACTTCCACCCACAGTTGCTGCTGCTGTCCTTTGTTGGGAGTTGGACTAAAGTCATCAACAAATTCCCTTACCCTGTAGAGACTACCCGTACGTTCTGGGGCTCTAGAGAGCCTTGACTAATACAATAAGATATATGTTAGCACTGTTTTACTGAAGGTTTTTAAATCCAGGAATATTTTATACTCTGTCATTTCTCAGGACAAACTAGAGACTTTGAGTACTCTGAGAGCAATTGGAAGTGACTAGCTGCTGTGCCACGCTATAAAAGGCCACGGGGCAGAGCTAACTGATCCTTTCTCCACACATCCCACGACATAGGACATTTACCACCTCCCCCATGAAATTCTCTCATCCATTATTCTGTTGTGCTTTTCTCCTTACAAACTTGTATTTTTACTTTTAATCACATATAATTATGCATGTGTGTGTGTGCGCGCACACACACACACACACACACACACACACACACGCATGCATATGGCTAAGTGCAAGTAGATGCATCTGAGTGCAGCTGCTCTCTCAGAAGCCAGGAGCTTTGGATCCCTGTGGAGCTGGTATTACAGGTGGTTGTGTGGGTGCTGGGAACCAAACTCCTCTGCAAGGGCAGCCACGTGCTCCTAAGCACTGACCCGTGTCTCCAGCTGCAGTATTTCTTCATAGACCTTGATGTTAGTTTGTCTATCCAGGCTGGCCTGAAACTCCCTATGGAGCTAAAAACTCATCTGGGCCTCCTGGCCCTTCTGACTCCACCTGGGAAGAGCTGGTATTGCTATGTGCTTCACTGCGCTTAATGCTGTGTGAGATAAATTGTGCATTTGTCTATTCCTGCACTATCTTTCTAACCTGACTCTAAAGCAGATGCTTTGTTTTGTCGCCAGTGTTTCCTCAGCAAACATTGTGTAAGCTCCAGGTGACAGCACACACTTGCAAACCCAGCACCTGAGAGGTGGAGACAAGGGAGATAGGAGTTCAAGGCCCTCCTCAGTTATATAGCCAGTTTGAGAGCAGCCTTGTACTACATGAGACCCTTCCAGGGAGGGAAGGGAGGGAAGAGGAAGAGAAAGGAGGGAAAAGAAGGAGAAGAGATAGGGGAAGGAAGGAAGGAATTCCCACGTGTGTTCTTCATTGAACTAGAGACCACGTAGGGCAGCGATGAGCTGTGCCTTTGAGTGTGTGCCAGGGCTTTTCCAGAGGGCATTCATTTATTGAGGAGTGTGATGAATGTAAAAGATGATCTGGTATCTCAGACCGAATAAAGAAGAGAGGAGCAGCAGGCCGAGACCAGCTTAGTGGTTAAAATCACTGGCTGTTCTTGCAGACTACCATGGTTTAGTTCTTAATGTCCATACCAGGTGGCTCACGGCCACCTGTAAATCCAGTTCCAAAGGATCCATCCAACACCATCTTCTGCCTTCTAAGAATGGTACACAGACAAGCTGGTACACATACCTGCCTATAAATAAGAATTAATTTTAAAAAACTTAAGAAGAAAAGAAAGAGTTGAGCACCAACATTCCTCTTTCTCTGCTTCCTGGTTGCGACCATAGAGTCCATGGCCTAGACCTACCCCTATCTCCATGCTTTCTCCACCATGAAAGACTGTACTATCAAAATGGGAGCCAAAATCAGCCCATTCTCACATAAGATGCTACTTGGGTATTTGGCCACGGTGATGTGAAAAGGTAACCAACAATGAATGAATGAATGAATGAATGAATGAATGAATGTTCTTCCATTATCCCCAAAGTAGCAAGAGCAGCATGTGACGCGTACATTCAAAACAGAAGATACAGGAAGCTGAACAACAAGGCTGTAGCCACATGTTCACCATGGTAATTATCCAGCCTCATAATGCGGCACTGATGTGGGTGACTGTGAGACTACGAGCTGACTCAGTCCTAAGTGAGGCCTGGATTCCCAGGGAAGCAGAATCCACTGCTTAGCATCTCAAAGCCAGGGCTCCCTCAGGATGCTCCAGATGGAATGCAGAAGGGAGGCAGCCCTTCAGCCCCAAAGCATAGGTTGGTCAGCACAGGTGTGACTCTCTCTTATCTGAGGAACATTTTTTTTTTAAATGCTGCTGTGGGGACTCAGGGAGGGGACTCATTGGGAGAGCTCTTGATTAGCCTTTGCTAATAAAAAGAAAATAAATAAATATTGTACCTCTGGTTCACAGGTGGGTATTCGGCCACAGTGATGTGAAAAGTGATGCTCTCGTGTGACCTCTGAGGTCCCCAGGCACACACACATGCGTGATGCATATGCATCCATGTAGGAAAGACACATATGCACATGAAACATGAATTTTTAAAAAAAGTCTTTTGTGCCCTTAGTCCCTACCCCACCCCCATAAATCTCTGTATCAGCACAGGTGTGTGTGTGTGTGTGAGAGAGAGAGAGAGAAAGAGAGAGAGAGACAGACAGACAGACAGACAGACTGTATTATGTAGTTCTGGCTCTCCTAGAACTTACTTTACACCAGGGTGGCCTTGAACTCACAGATCCACATGCCTCTGCTTCCCAAAGCACTGGGACTAAAGGTGTGTGTATACTCAAGACCTTGACTGCATCTTATGGTCTGGAAGGCTGCTGTCAAATAAGCAGGAGCTCAAGCCACAGAGATGGTTTTAAACTGTCAAGTAGCCCAGTGAAAATGAGAGAAAACAAAGGCATGAAATTCACATTAAAATTTGTATTGAACTTATTATGTTCAAAGCATAATTTTAACAAGTAAGCAACATAAAATTGACCCAAGATGTGTATGTGACTGTGTAACTGTGTCCTGCATAGACAGCATCTCATCTGCTTATTTTGCAGTCTCAGGTTAGACCTGCTTCTGATGCTCAAGTCCATCCTGTGCCAAGCAGCTGTGGTATTTGAAGCACGGGACCAAAGTATATAGTAAAACACAAATGGCCTAGCAAAGGGTGTCACTGTCACCTCAAAAATGGAAAGAAAAAACAAAACAACAACAACAACTAAGGGCTAGAGAGATGGCTCAGCGGTTAAGAGCACTGACTGCTCTTCTAAAGGTCCTGAGTTCAAATCCCAGCAACCACATGGTGACTCACAACTATCTGTAAGGGGATCTGATGCCCAGTTCTGGGGGTGTCTGAAGACAGCTACAGTGTACTTACATATGATAAATAAACAAATCTTAAAAAATAACAACAACAACAGCAAAAATGACAGAGAGTAGCCCTTAGGTCAGAGTAAAGGATCTGAGCCTCTGCATGATCAGCCTGGCCTCCCAGCTTTCTAAATGATGCCCTGAATGCTGATTTCTGAACATGGAGTCCAGATCAGACAGAGAAGTTTGCCCTCGGCGCCCAGGCATCACTGGCTTTCTTGTGCAATTCTAAGGAACTGGCTATCAGGAGCCTCCCAGAGTCCACAGCTTGCTACAAGCACCCAGCCAGCTCCTTTGATAAGCGTCATGTCACGCCTGACCAGCCCCACCAGCCTGGCCTCCTAGTCCTCCTCTGCAAAGCAGACAGTGAACTGCTTCCTTTCTCCTAGATGAAGTTACGCAAGCCTGGTTTCCCAACTTTAAGATCAAGCCACGATTGAACAGTTCCCACGCTCCTGTGTCATCTGGGAGTAAAACTTCCTGTGCTCAGCATCTAAGGCCATCCTCCCCGGCCTCACTGCTGTCTAACGCCATACTCCGGAAGCAACCACCTCCCAGCTTCACTAAAGCACACCAACACTTCAGTCATCTTCTCGAACCCCCCAAACCCAGCCCCGCCCCGCCCAGTGCCCCTGCCTCTGTCTCATTTTATGTTTCTTCCTCTTGTGTTTCTGACCACTGCTCTAGGAAGAGACAAGGCTGCCCTTAGTGGTGTTTTCAGCCCCTTCAGGGAAGACTGACACAAACTAAGCACTCACTGTGGGCCAACCAGTGTTTGAAGCATTCTACAAATAGGAACAGAAGCCACCCCTCCCTCCAAAGGAGGTATCTTCTTAAGCCCATTTTCCAGATAGGGAGAAACGGGGATCACTTGCCTGAGATCAATTGCACAGACAGGAAGTGAGTAGAACAAGGCCATGTCCTGAGTAGTAATGGGGAAAGCTACAAAGCCTAAGGAGCAAGCAGACACTCCCTCCCCCTCCTTAGCCAGACTGCTTGCTGTGTCTTGAAGAAAACAGGGGACGCACTGGGTCTGTCATTGGTGACTGCAACCAAATGGCTGCCTCAGTTACTCCAATTTGCACCTTCTTTTACTTAATGATCTGATGCTTCCACCCTGGTCTGGAATGGGGTGAGTCATAGCTAGGTCCCTGAGGCTCCATCCTGAGTCTATATTCAATGTCCAGTGGTTAAAGGAACCTCTCTTTTCTGTCTTCTCTCTTCTCTCTCTCTCTCTCTCTCTCTCTCTCTCTCTCTCTCTCTCTCTCTCTCTCTCTCTCTGTGTGTGTGTGTGTGTGTGTGTATTTATGTGTGTGGTGTATCTATCTTAAGTAACCCAGGCTGGTCTCAAACTTACTGTGTAGCCAAGAATGACCTTGACTATCTGGTCTTCCCCGTGCTAGGATTACGCGAGTGTATACCACCACGCCTAGTCATGTAGTATTAGGGGCCAGACCCAGGGCTTTAAGCATTCTACCAGCTTTGTCACATCAACTCTCATCTCATTTCTTCACACATCAATGTACCAAGGAGACTAGGGCTGGTATTGACCCTATGATAAAGATGTTCAAAGATTAGAATAGTGTTTTCGCTAAGCAATGTCCTCTGGAGCTAGCTAAAACTCGGAAGGTAAACAACTAAAGAGCTTCAAGAAGCCCCTGAAACGGACTGGATGCGCAAGGACCCTCCCTCCCTTCCTGTATTACTTTCTGGTATTGTATTAAAATGCCATGATCAAAAGCAACTCAGAGAAGGAAGAGTTAATATGCTTACTTATGGTTTCAGAGGGAGACTTCATAATGGTGGGGAAGGCATTGCCACAGACAGTCTGAGAGGAAGCTGAACAATCACATCTTCAAGTGCAAACGTGAGAGAGCAAACTGGAAATGGGGCAAGGCTATGTTCTGTCAAAACCCACCCCAAATGACGTAATTCCTCCAGTAAGGTTCTATCCACCTCCTACAGATTCTACCACCTCTCTGTACAAGTGCTCAAATACCTCAGCCTGTTTCTCAAACGGCCACACGCCCTGATCCTATAAACAGTAAGGTCTGCTGAGAGATGCCCGCTCCCAACCAGCTGAGGTGCCTAGAAGAGACACTTAGAACCACGGAGCTGCCCACAGGTTGTGCAGTGACCTCCAGCGTTCCGGCTTTCATGAGCCGTCAGTCACTCTTGCTGGGATAAACGCTCAGTAATGCGACTGCCTTCGACTCATGTTTGCTCCTGTAAGTAACTCCTCACCCACACTCCTATAACCCCAATAAATATATTGGTTCCCGGAGTTGAACACATAGCTTCCTTACCTTCACTATATGGGGTGAGTAGACATTTCATTCACATCGCCCTGGGAATAGTGTCAGACAACACCTATGGCCCCAGAAAATCAGGATGGATGTTCAGTATGTATGCAAAGAGAGGCTTGCCAAGCTTTCAGAGCCACATGGGTCTCCCTGTGGGAGACAGAGAGCATGGGAATCCAGGGGTCAGGAATGGTCTTTGCTGAGCATAGTCCATCAAGAAGAGACCACAGAGCTAACTTACATCTATACCTAGAAAAGCATACAGTGCATGGAAGTTGCTGGAATCAGGGGAAGGGGCAGAGACTGGCCTGGGTGGAAGCTGTAGGCACAAAGAAGTGATTCTCAATGCCACTTTTGGGGGGTTGACTGGCTCCTTCCCAGTTGAAAAACACAGATATTTACATTACAATTCATAACAGTAGTAAAATTATAGCTATGAAGTAACAACAACATAATTATATGGTTGGAGGCCACTACAAGATGAGACACTGGATTAAAAGGATCCCAGCATTAGGAAGGTTGAGATCAGGGCTGGAGAGAGGGTTCAGCAGTTAAGAGCACTGGATGCTCTTCCGAAGGTCCTGAGTTCAAATCCCAGCAATCACATGGTGGCTCACAACCATCTGTAATGAGATCCGATGCCCTCTTCTAGAGTGTCTGAAGACAGCTATAGTGTACTTTTAATTAATAGATAGATAGATAGATAGTAGAGAGAGAGAGAGAGAGAGAGAGAGAGAGAGAAAAGGAAGGTTGAGAACCACTGGTGTAAGGAAATAGGAGAATGGGAAACTAAAGCAGCATGGAAATGGGAGGGAGGCCCTCGCCTGAGGATCTGGTTTACGTTTCTTACTGGCTGAGAGTCAAGAACTTCCGCCATCAGTCAATATCCGTCCCTATGAGGGTCTAGATAGATGGTTCAGTGGGTAAAAGAACTGGCTGTGTGAGCATGAAGTCCCAAGTTCAAATCTCCAGAACCCATGTAGAAAGCCAGATATGGCTGTAACCCTAGTAAACCAAAACCCTAGGGCTGTCAGTGAGGGGACAGAGACCCGAGAATTGCTTCTGCTTGCTGGCTGCTAGCCTACATTCAGGTGACAGACTGTCTCAAGATGGAGAGTAAGGTGGGAGGGAGCAGGTGGAGCAGGTTCACAGTCTCCTCTGTACTGCACATACATGTGGGCACACCACACTCACACACATACACACACACACATACACACACACATACACACACACATACACACATACACACACACATACACACACACACACACACACACCTCTTATGAGGACCACCTACACAGAGACAATCCTCTCTTTGTTGAGCGCTATCTCAACAAAAGCATGCAAGCGCTTTACAACCTATACTGAGTGCCAAGACGAAATGTGATCTTTGAGTTTAACCTTATCAGGACTCTTCTCTCGCCCCTAAACTGCAGCAGCAAACCTCATAAACCATCTTATAATTTCATTTACTGAGAGAAACTCTATACAATAAGAGATACAAATAAGCTGGCTTGTGCATTTTAATTTAATTTTTAAACTCTACTTAATCTTTGGATCTGGTTGTAAATTATATCCTTTGAACAATGTGACTACAGAAATGACAAAATCACACACACACACACACACACACACAGAGTTATGGTACTTAAAGGCAACTCTTTCTGATCTCCTGTGCTCTGAATCTGCCTCCTTACAGTATATGCTTAATATACCCCCAACTCTCATTCTAGACAGATAGCTCAGCAAGTAAAGGTGCCTACCACCTAGCCCTACCCCCTGAGTTCAATACCCAGGATCCATATGATGAAAGGACAGAATCAGTTCCCTAAAGTTGTTTCATAACAATCCACGTTAGTGCTGTGGCATATATGCACCACCCCCATAAATAAGTAAAATGAAATTTAAAAACAGCCACTCCAGGTGTGGCAGCTGCCGCCGCCTATAATCATCTTACTAAGGAGGCTGAGGTAGGGGCCTAGCTGTGAGTTGGAGGTCAGCCTGCGTTATACAGAGGATTCTAGTTCAGCTAAGCTACAGAGTGAAACCCTATCTTGCCAGGGGTGTATCTCAGGGGGCAGACAAGAAGCCCTGGGTTTGATTCCTCGATATAAATTTAACATGGTGGTATATACCTGTAACCCCAGCATTCAGGAGTTGGAGGCAGGAGGATCAGAAACCTGATAAATAAATAAATCTCAACTTTGTGTTATACCAACCCATTTTGAAGTTCTTTTTTTTTTTAAAAAAAGATGTATTTTATTATTTTTACTTATGTGTACCTGTGTGAGGATATAGGAACAAGTGTCTGCATGTACCTGTGAAGAGGGAGGGCACTGAACCCTTGACACTGCAGTTACAGGCAGTTGTGAGATGCTTGCTGTGGATGCTGGTATCTGAACTTGGAGCTTCCAGAAGAGCTACTCTTAACCGCCCACCCATCTCTTTGGCCCTCTGACTGTTTTACATGTATTTACATGTGCCATGGTGAGAGGATAAAGGTCAGAGAACAACTTACAGTATTTGGGTCTCCCCTTTCACCATAGACATCCTAGGGATCAAACTCAAGGCATCTTTAACTTCTGAGCCATTTAGTCACTCCGGAAATTATTTCTTTGGTATGAGTTGGGATCCGGGCATGCGGGTAGGATTTTCTCATACACATATAGTGAAGGTAACAACGTCTATGGCTGATATGGACAAATGGAAGCTACCAGAGGGTACATAAGGAGGAGAATACTGGGCTGGCTTCCCTCTGCTCCTGCTAATGCCAAAGCCACAGCAAAGGGTGCAGAGGGCAGTTTCCAGGACACAGGCAAGAAGAAGAAAGACCCTGGTCCTTCCCTCCCCCCCCCTCTTCTTCCGCTCCTCCCCCCTCCCTCCTTACCTCCCTCCCTCCCTTCCTCCTTCCGTCCCTTTGGCCTCTGCTCTAGTCTCTTCCTTGACCACTTATCCAAAAGGGTATCCTCATTCCTCTGTCCTCTATCCAACAAAACTTTATTCGTCCCATAACTGTTTCCTTTCTACCTGCTTCCCAGGCAGCTAGCTCTGTTTTCGTACTTGTTACACCCCAGAGCCCAGAAAGCGAGGTCCACTAAGAACGAACGTGGCAATTCTCCTTTGACTGAGACCGCTTGTAGTATTTCATCTCATGTTGATTTCTTGAGATGATATCATGAATCCAAGCTGCTCTCCAACTTTGCAATGTTGCCGAGGGTGGCCTGGAACTTCTGATCCTCCTGCGTGTGCTTCCTGGAGGCTGAGATAGCAGGTGTGCACCTCCATGCCAGGTGGGGTTGGAACTCCAGGCTTGGTGCTTACTAGGCAAGCATTTACCAGCTGAGCCACACCCTTGCCCCCATTAACCATTCACACTGTCGTGCAGGCCACCGCACTATTGACCATCTTCCCAACTCTTTCTACCATAGGAGACTGAAACTTTGTCCTCAGCAGTGACCACAGCAACCAGGATTTGGCTTTCCATCTACAAGTTTGACTCTTCTATAGCATTCGTGGAAGAGGCATCACAGAGTTTAAGTGACCAGCTTCCTACACTTGCAGTGCTCTCAGGTTCATTCACATCTCAGTACATATCATGTAATTCCTCCCATTTATTCATACACACACACACACACACACAAATACATCTGTGTCTATGAAACATTTTCACGTGAGTGTTTTTTAATTTATTGGGTTTGTTTGTTTGTTTGTTTGTTTGTTTTGAGACAGGGTTTCTCTGTATAGCCCTGGCTGTCCTGGAACTCACTCTGTAGACCAGGCTGGCCTCGAACTCAGAAATCCGCCTGCCTCTGCCTCCCAAGTGCTGGGATTAAAGGCGTGCACCACTACCGCCTGGCCCAACCCTTTCTTCTGGTCTCCACAGGCACAGCATGCACTTGGTGCACAGACATACATTCAGGCAAAAATATTCATGCAAAGGAAATAAAGTAATAAATTAAAAAGCAAGCCGGGCAGCAGTGGTGCACGCATTTAATCCAAGCACTTGGGAAACAGAGGCAGGCAGATTTCTGAGTTCCAGGATAGCCTGGTCTACGGAGTGAGTTCCAGGACAGCCAGGGCTACAGAGAGAAACCCTGTCTCCAAAACAAAACAAAACAAACAAACAAACAAAAAAACAAGAGAGTGTTGGATCTCCTGGGACTAGAGTTACCTTTGGCTGTGAGCTGCCATGTGAGTGTTGGGAATGAAACCCACATCCTCTGCAAGATCCGTCAGTGCACTTAACCATCGGGCCATCTCTATAGCCCATGCTTTATTTTGTTTTTTAATGTGAGTACTGGGTATAGACTCAGCCCTTATACGTACTCAGTAAGCACTTTACAGACTGAGCCAAACCTCCAGTGTCCACACACACAGATATCATGTGGATGTGTGTGCATGCAAGGTGCACGTGGAAGCCACAGTTTGATATCAGATGTCTTCTTCTATCATTTTCTCTACTTTATTTATTTTGTTTTTGTTTTTGTTTTTTTGAAAGGTTTGGGGTTTTTTTGAGGGTTTCTCTGTAGCCCTGAGTGTCCTGGAACTCACTCTGTAGACCAGGCTGGACTTGAACTCAGAAATCTGCCTGCCTCTCTCTCCCACATGCTGGGATTCACCACTGCCCGAATTCTACTTTATTTTTATTTTTGAGATTTTATTGTAACATATACACCAATATACAGTTTTTTCTTTTTCTCTTTCTTTCTCTTCTTGAGACAGGATCTCACTGTGGATGTTGTTTGCTTTTTGTTTTTGTTTTTTGCCTGCTTGTATTTGTTTTTTGAGACAAGATCCTACCATGTGATTCTGACTGGTCTTGAACTCACTACACAGACCAAGCTGGCCTCAAGTTCTACCTACCTCTAGAGGACCGAGATCAAAGGCATGTGCTACCATACCCGGGTCTGATTTTTATTAATTTAAGTTGTGTGTACAGCATGTGACTATGAATGCAGGTGCCCATGGAGACTAGAGGTGTTGGATCCCCTGGACCTGGAATGCAGTAATGATTTCAGTCCATCTGGTATGATCATAGGGGTGCTGGGAATTGAACTTGGGTTCTCTGTAAGAGCAGTATGCAGTCTGAACTGCTGGACCATCTCCAGAAGTCCTTTTCCTTAAGGGAAAAATACCCCCATTGTGTGTGTAGTTCACATTTTGTCTATGTCTATCACTGGTGGTATTCCGCTCACTTCTGTCTCTTACTTCCTGTGGAAAATGCCGCACTGAGTGACCGAGTTCCATCAAATACCTACCAGTTCAGGCGTGTGTGTGGTTTGCAGTCCTTCTCAGGGCATATCCGGAAGTGCAATTTCTGGATCGTATGATTAATCTGTGTTTGGTTTTATTTTCAGCGCCTGTGATGGAATCTGGGGCTCATTACATATGTCTAGCTTTCTGAGCGACTTCGGCACCATCTGCCCCAGCAGCTGTACCGATTTACAGCCCACCCACAGGCCACGCACTGGCTTTTCCCTCTCCCCACATGTCACCAACTACTGTTATTTTCTGTCTTTCTGGTGAGAGGTGGGATGTTGTTTTTCAAATGGGACACAAAGGTCATTGTGTCTTTAAGCAGACAGGGAGGCTGAGGCTGAAGGAGGAAAGGTGGAGTCAGTCCCGGAAACAATACCTTTGGTTCAAGAGAGATGCCAGGAGGAGGAGGTGGGGCTCCGCTTCCTCAGAGGAGAAGGGGATGGGGGGAGAAACTGGGCGGGGAGAGCAGGAAGGCAGACAGCGATTGGCGTGTAAAGTAAACAAACAAACAGAGAAGCCAGGGACTGGAGAGACGGTTCTGCAGTTAAGAACACTGGCTTCTCTTGCAGAAGATCCAAATTCAATTCTCAGCATCCCTACGGTGACATATAACCACCTGTAACTCCACTTCCAAGGCATATGCCACCCTCTTCTGGTCTCCAAGGGCACTGGGTACACGTGGCCCATGTACAACCAGGCAAAAATTCATCTCAACTACTGTTGAGAGGTAGCTCAGGGGTAACTGCAGAAAATATTACACCGCTGTCCGAATTTTTATCGGGTTTGGTTTGTTGGTTTGTTTATCCACTTGTATTGAAACAGGATCTGATACAACTCAGTCTGGTCTCAAACTCGCTGTGTAGCCAAGGATGACCTTGAATTCTTGATCCTCCTGCCTCCACCAGCAAAGGCTGGGACTCCAGGTGTGCACTGCCACACCCATCTTAACACAGCTGTCTTTGAACATGAAGGTCCACCCACTGTGGGAGCCAGTTCTCTCCACCCTGTGGGTCCTGGGCATGGAACTCAAGTCTTCAGGCTTAGCAGTAAGCCCTCTTATTTTTGTAATGTAGCAGGACACACGAACTCACACATGCCCCTCCCCCTGCCCACACTTGGACCCATTTCCTTGGCTTCTGACTATGGCTGAGAGCGGTTCCTTGTTCCCATCCACTCTCAGTCTGTGCTTCTTTCTCACTCAAATATCTATTTATTTTTATTGAATGGGTATGAATGCTTGCTTGCCTGTCTGTAGACCACATGCACACAGTGCCCTTGGAGACCAGAGGAGGGTGGCATATCCCCTGGAACTGGAGTTACAGGTGGCTATGAGTCATCACACACGTTCACAGGGGTGGAATATATTACCAGGAAGAGGCGACTTTAGCTTCTGGCAGTGGACATACCTCTGGCAGGGACATGGACCTTTTCTGAGGAGCCCAGCCCAGGATGCTTCCAGAGCTTTTACTTGTCTTGCTTTCCTTTCGGTTGCTCTGATAAAATATCCTGACAAAATCATAAAAGGGGGAGGCAGAGGCAGCACAGTGGCCATGCGAGTACCAAAAAATCGAACCTCAGCCCTCTGGAAGAACAGCCAGTGCTCCAGATAGATGAAATAACTCTCAAGCCTGCCCCCACCAAGCCCTTGCTTTTATTTATTTGTTTTTATTTATTTATTTATTTATTTATTTATTTTTGGATTTGTTTTTTTCAAGATAGGGTTTCTCTGTGTAGCCCTGGCTGTCCTGGAACTCACTCTGTAGACCAGGCTGGCCTCGAAAGTCAGAAATCTGCCTGCCTCTGCCTCTGCTGGGATTACAGGCGCGTGCCACCAATCGGAGTTAAGTCCTTGCTTTTTAATAGAGCTTCTCTTCTTGAATAGGTAGCTTGCTGTAAAGGCAGGAAGCGTACTTTAAAATGCCCTGGGCTAGATCAGGTGGGTACTCAGAGCAGGCTGTGGGACTGTGTTCCTCACTAGTGACTGTCACATGCTTTGACTCACTTGGGACAATTGAGCTTGCCCGTCTAGCTTCTCCGTGAGCCTGAGGATGAAACTGTGTCTCAAAAATCATATCAATGATTGAGTCATAATTTCTTTTTCCTTTCTTTCCCCTCCCTGTCTCAGAATGTAGACAAGTGCTGTGCAACTAAGCTACACCCACACCCTTGGTATTTCAATGCTCCATGCCAGAGTTTCAACAAAGAATTCACGACGTTCTGGGTATGGTGGCCATGCCTTTTGTGCCAGCACTTTGGAGGCCCAAGGCAGGCAGATCTCTTGAGTTCAAGGCCAACCTGGTATAGTTAGTGAGTTTCAGGCCAGTCAAGATTACACAGTGAGACCCAGTCTTAACCTCCAATCCCAACAAAAGAGTTCATGAGCTTTTTTTTTTCTTTTTGCATAATATCTGCAAATCAATAAGAAAATGGGTGGTTCTGCAGTTACCTTTCATGGTCAATCTTGGCTGTTCAGAGTAGCCGTGAAAGTATACTTCTAGGGTGCTTAACAGAGACAGGAAGTCTCACCCTCTAAGGCAGTGGGGTCTTAACTTTTCTAATGTCACAGCCTTTTAGGTGACCTCCCCCACCCCAGCCCTAAAATTATTTTGTTGCTACTTCATAACTGTAATTTTGCTACCATTATGAATCATGATGTAAATATCTGATATGCAGGATATCTCATATTAGACTCCTAAAGGCGTTGAGACCCACAGATTGAGAACCACTAGCTCTAAGAGCTAAAGTCACAGACTGAAGTAAATGAAAAAAAAAGTAATCTGAGCATCATTTGTCCCTCAACTTCCTGACAGTATTCTGTCTAAGCTCCACCCTACAAATACCTGGCAACAGCCAGGTATGCCCCGCCTCATAGTTGCCTGGCAACAGCCAGATAGACCTGGCCCACTATAAAAGGGGCTGCTTGCCCCTCCCCCCCTCTCTCTCTCCCTCTCTCCCTCTCTCCCTCCCTCTCTCCCTCTCCCTCCCTCTCCCTCTCTCCCTCTCTCCCTCTTCCTCTCTCCCTCTCTCCGTTTCTCCCTCTCCCCTCTCCCCCTCCCCTTTCCCCTCTCCCCTCTCTCTCCTCTCTCTCTCTCATTGCTCTTGCCTCCTGGCACTCTCTCCTCTCTGCCCCTCTTGGGCTCTCCTCCCCTCCCCCCTCTCTCCACGTGGTCATGGCCAGCCTCCACTTATCTACTCTCTTCTCTCTCTCTCTCTCTCTCTCTCTCTCTTTCTCTGCCTTTCTCTGCTTCCACTACCCCATTAACTCCCATCCTCTGCCCTGAATAAACTCTTCTATACCATGTCTGTGTGTGTCTGGTCCCTCAGGGGGAAGGGGTGCCTGGGCATGGGTCCACCTAGGCACCCCCTTCCCACACCGCCATATACCATTCTCTAAACCTCTCTCTCTTTATGAACCCAACATTTGGTGCCAAAACCCGGAAGCAACACTGACTCCAGATGCAGTGTGGCCAGCCACCTGCTGCCCACCTTCCCCTCCACGATGGCCTGGACTCTCAAACCAGGAGCTGAAAAACCAAAACCAAAAACTAAAAAAGCTTCCTTCCTTAGGCTGCTTCTGTCCTGTATTTCCTCATTGCAAAGAGAAAAGTAACTAATGCAATACTTAACAAAGTATTTGTGCTTCTGGCTTTACTACAATGTTGCAATGTCTTCAAACAAGGCTTATACTTACTTGCAGATGATCTATAAAAGGTCTGCTCAAAACAACCAAGCGAGTGTTGTCTTTTTTTCTTCCTTTCCTCCTTCTCTCTTCCTCCTCCGTTCAGAGGCAAGTTTTCAGTACCCTGAGCCATCTCTGAACCGGCATGGAACCAAGGATGGCTGAGTTTTGATTCTTTTGCCTCTGCCTCCTAGTGCTGGAATTTTAGGCTACCCAGTAAATGGGGGTGGGGGGGGTGAGGGTTGAACCCAGTGTCTTGTGCGTGCTAGGCAAACACTTTACCAAAAGAACTCCAGTTCAAGCCTAGGATACTACATTTAAAAAAAAATTAACTATGTTTATTTTGTTTATTGTGCAAGTGTGTTGAGTATATGTGTGGAGGTCAGTCAGCTCTGTCCTTCCATCATGTGGGACGTGGACGAGAGGCTGCCAACCTCAGCAGAAAGGCCCTTTACCAACCACGCCAGCTCTCTGGCCTCAAGAATGCTATACATATTTGAAGTCAGGGACTCACTATGTACTCTTGGCTGGCCTGGAATTCACTGTGTAGACAAGTCTGGCCTCTAAACCATCAAGATCCAGCTGCCTCTGCTTCCTAAGGGCTGGGATTGAAGACATGTACCACACCTGGTGGAATGCTAAATTTATTAATTTAAAAAAAAAGAGAGAGTATATTATGGCTAGGGAGATGGCTCAGCAGTTAAGGACACTTGGTGCTCTTTCAGAAAACCCAATGTTGATTCCCAGCAACCATTTGGCACAATTGTCTGTAATCCCAGTTTTAGGGGATTCAGTACCCTATTCTGACCTCCTTCACACACACACACACACACACACACACACACACACACAGAGAGAGAGAGAGAGAGAGAGAGAGAGAGAGAGAGTAGAAAACATTCTTTTTTAAAAATGCTATTACCAGCCAGGCAGTGGTGGCGCACACCTTTAATCCCAGCACTTGGGAGGCGGAGGCAGGTGGATTTCTGAGTTCCAGGACAGCTTGGTCTACAGAGTGAGTTCCAGGACAGCCAGGGCTACACAGAGAAACCCTGTCTTGAAAAACAAAACAATAAAACAAAACAAAACAAAACAAATGCTATTACCAATCTCCACTCTCTTTTGAGGCAGTAGTTCTCAATCTTCCTAATGCTACTATCCTTTAATACAATTTCTCATGTTTTGGTGAAGCAACAATAGAATGATTTCATTGCACTGGGCATGTTGGCACACACATTTAATCCTAGCACTCAGGAGGCAGAGGCAGGAGGATCTCTGAGTTCAAGGCCAGCCTCGTCTGTACAGAGTGAGCTACACAGAGAAACCCTGCATCCAAAAAAAAAAAATTTATTTTGTTGCTACTTCTTAACTGTAATTTTGCTGTTATAAATCGTAGTGTAAATATCTGATGTGGGATACCCACGAGGTCACACCCACAGGTGGAGAACTGCTGCTTGGGATCTTGAACTCTATAAGACTTCTTTAGTAAACAGAGCATTGGTAAAACAAAGTGCAGAGTTCCTAAAGGCAACAGAATCATGGTCAAGTTGTCTGCTCAGTAACAATGTTACTAAGTCACAGGTTAAAAACAAAGTTTGGGGTAGGGCATGTACTCGGGTGATCGAGTTTGCCTAGCATTCATGAGGCCCCTGGGTTCAATTCCCAGCACCACACAAATCACAGCATGAGATACTTGTCATCCCAATCCTTGGGAAATAGAGGCAAGAGATACAAGTGTCAAGTTCGTCCTTCGACAAGGTTGTTGCCAACCTGGAGTATATGAGGCTTATATGAAAAAAATAAGATTAAAAAAATATAATGTAATGCCAAGAATCCTGTCGTGGTTGCACAGGCCTACAACTTAGCACTCTCGAAACTGAGGCAGGAGAATGTCCAAGTTCAAGGTTCCTGGAGCATGCAGTCAGATTGGGTATACATAGCAAAACCCCATCTATGAACAAACAGATAAGCAAAGCTAATGATAAAAAATAAAATCAATTTATTTAAAAAATGTATTACATTCATTGTACGTGTGCGTGCAAGACTGTGATGTGCACATGTGCAGAAAGAAGCATGTATGGGTCATGGTCAGAGGACAACTTGCAGGAGTCAGTTCTCTTCTACCTTACGGTCCTAGGGATCCAACTCAGGTCATCAGGGTTGTCGTAAGCTGCCTTACCCACCGAGTCATCTTGCCAGTCCAAAAGTAACTTATTAAATCGGAAGGGGGAGCCCTTGGAGAGATGTCTTAGTGGATAAAATGCTGGGTACACAAGTGTGAGGATCAGAATTCAGATCTCTAGTATTCATGTAAATGCCAGGCAGGTGTGGCAGGCTGCCTGTAATCCGAGCATGCCAGAGGCAGACGGGATCCCTGAAGCAAGCTAGACTGGCGAATTTGCAAGCTCTGGGTCCAGATGAGAGCCCTACCAAGTACATTAGATGGAGAGGGATCGGAAACACCCACAGCCAATCTCTGGCCTCCATACACAGGTACACACATATATGCAAACATGCATACACATACACATATACACCACACACACAGAGGCACACAGATACAAGCAAGCATGCATACACCACACACACACACACACACACACACACACACACACACACAAATTGAAGGAGGGAAATTCTAGACTGCTCATCCTTTAGGAATGTGTCATAGGTCAGCACTCAAACTGTTCCCTGATCCCTCCTCTGCTCACAGAGCCCTGAGCCAGTCTAAGCTGGTACAGCCTCTGTTCAGACCCACGGTATGTGGGCTTCTGAGATGACAGAACCCTCCTTCCCACAAGACAATGAGGAGGCAGACTCAGAGCAGGAGATAGGGGCACACCGGGAGTCTACTTGGCTGGATGTTTCCTCAGCATCCACAGGCTCCAAGTGGGAGACAGCCAGGGTCTCTGCAAAAGTGGCTGTAAAGGTGGGATGGGGGAAGGGCGGGCTCCAGAGCTTGGACCCTCTGGATCCAACTAACCATCTCTCCCTCACCCATTAGAGGTGGGCCCTCTGGACCCCAGAAAAATCCCAAACCAGTCCCCAGACACAGCCAAGGATCAGTGTACAAAACGACAACAACAAAAAGCATTTATAAGCAGGAATTCTGTCCAGCATACAGTGCAATTGCTCCTTGGCACACTCTGTAGAGATCCAGGCAAGCACAGGAGCTGAGACCACACCCAGAAAGCCCTTTCCAATTCATCCTTTTGTTGCCTAGGAGGCCTGAGGTCATCCCAGGTCTGGCCACGAGGGGGCAGACGTGTTCCTTCGCCTCTCAGTGCCAAGTGTCTAATATCTTGATTGCAGAGTGCTGAACTCTTTTAAGTCTCCATGGTGACAATCCGGCTCCTCTACCAAGTCCATATCCAGTGGAATCTGAGTATGGCATCCAAGCACCTGACACTGAACTTGCCTCTTGAGGAGTCTCCTGAACCCTTTCCTTCCAGGCATGCTAGGGGCACAGGTTGACTAGAAAGTGGGCATGAATCTTTTGGCAAAATAGCTGGCTTCAGCTGTTTCCGGGTGGGCCCTTCAACCGATGCCATCAGCTGTTCCAACTCACAGTGCATAACTTGGACATGCACTTGGGGGGGGGGGTCTTGGCGAGTACAGTACCAAGCAGTTGGGGAGTTAGAGGGAGTGCTCCAGGCTGAGGTAGGAAGACACAGGTGGCTGCAGGGGCCTGGGAACTCCACAGTCCCTGAGATTCCCTGAAGGAAGGTGTGGCCTTGGAAGGGCTCATTAGAAGGCCAGGAGGAGGAGCTCCAGTCCTCTGTCTGCCCCCTGGAGTATAAGTCAGAGGTGGATGCAAACCACACAGGGGGCAGGCTGTGTTGTCTGCCTTCTGCCGGCTGCTTACTTTTAGCATGTGTTGCTGAGGATCAAACCCAGGGAATGCTAAAAGCACACTGGACCACTGAGCTCCAACTCCAGCATCCTATAACAGAGCAATCCCGCCTGATGGGGCCTCGGATTCTTGCATCAAAAGGATTTCAGTGGATTTGGAGAGGGTACTTCCTAAGAGTCTAGCACTAACCTGAAGGGCCTCTGTGTCCTACCAGGGCACCAGTTCCTCCGGCCTGCTGGGACTGCCCTGCAGTATCAGCATTCAGTGAAGAGCTGTGCTATCCTTCCTCCAAGCATATGGAAGAGGAAGAGGATGTTGGCTCCTTAGAAGGAAAAGATACTGGGGTCTCTCAGAAGTAAGAATTGGGCCAGGGCCCAGGAGATCCAGAGGGTCACAGAGGGGCAAGGACTTCCTGGGACTGCCCCATAAAATCCCATGGCAGGTTTTGACCACTCTAGCTGCCTCAGCCTCCACTTGACCTGAAACTGGGGCTCTGGAGGCCTCTAAGGAAAATGGTTCCAGCAAAAAGTCACGAAGGTCCATGGGTTCAAGGATCTAGGGGGTCCCTTTGCAGGGTGTTACCCCTGTCAGTGGTCAGGCCACTTTGACTGCAATCTGATCAAACCAGCCAGGTTGGCTGGGTTTCATGCCCATGTCGGTCACACCAAGGGGCAAGGGCTTCTCATGGCTCTGCAGTGTCTCTGTGGTCTCCCACTGGGATGGAGAAGGACACTCCTCCTGGGAGAAGGGGACCTGCTCATCCTTTGGGGACCCTGAGGGGTTGGCATCTGGGTCCCCCACTGTGGTGCTGGCTTGGGAAGAGCACTGCGAGCTGTGGTCAGGGCTGCTACAGACGTTCACGATGCAGGTGACATTGACGTGGGTCCCGTGGCTGCCGTGGGAAGAATCTGGTGGGAAGCACAAGGTGGGAGGGTGAGTCTGGGGATCTTGGAGACAGGGCGTCTTTGCAGCAGGTTAGGACTGTGGGGAAGAGCAATAGGCTAAAGATTCTAGCTCACCTCTACTACAATAGCAGACACATCACCCTTATGTGCCCCTGTTTACTCACTTCCCAGCTGCCCAGCCCAACTCTCCCTACTGCTGACCGGAGACAATTATCTAAAGTAGAAGGAGGTATTCCAAGAAAAACAAAACCTTGGGCTGAGGATATGGCTTGGTTAGTACAGGGTTTGTCTTTCGAGCTTGAGGACCTAAATTCAACCTCCGAGACCCCACCCCACATAAAGAGGCAGGGCACAGTGGCACACACTTCTAATCTCTGTACTTGGGAGGCAGAGAAAGGGAGACTTCTAGGGTTTTCAGGCCAACTGACCAAGTCTAACTGGCGGAGTCCAAGCCATGGAGAAACTGTCTTAACAGAGACAGATGGAGTTCCTAAGGATGTCACCTGAGGCTGTCGGCTAGCTTCCATAGAGACACATGGATTCATTAACACACCTGTACGTGTGTGTGTGTGTGTGTGTGTGTGTGTGTGAGAGAGAGAGAGAGAGAGAGAGAGAGAGAGAGAGAGAGAAACAGTCTGCCAGAACAGAACAATGTGATGTGACCTAAACAATATGACCTAAATTCAATCCCCCAAGACCCCACCCCACACAAAGAGGCGGGGCAACGTGGTATACTCTCGTAATCTCCATACAAGAACAATGTGATGTGATTGGGAAGCAGCTACAGAAGACTGCCCACGGCCAAGTCTATACACAATGTTCCCCATGACCACCGAAAGGGCAAGGGCTAAATCGATCAAAACCAGCCTAGGCACATTTTGATTTTGGTAATGACAGCGTTTTAAGTGGATTGACCGACAACACTTAAAATTCAGGGGTTGGCCATTTAAAGCTCACCTTCCATGCACAAGGAGGTTGATCCCTTCCACTGGGACACAGAGAAGCAGACACCACAGACAGAACGGATATCAGGGACAGTCAGTCCATCCACCATCCTGCCTGGCCTCTGTGGGCTTCTAAGTTCCCTAAGTTGGTGAGGAGGGAGCGCCAGACTAGCAGAGGGTAGACATATATTACTCCCAAATGTCAGCTGCATGTCCGTTGCTCCTGTTCCTCCTGCTAGATCTGCAGAACCTACCGGGGCCCATGGTAGTAGCAGCTGTCTAGTCATCCTGGCTCCTGCCTCCTGGAAACTGGGACTCAGGGGAGCTTGGGTTAGGACAGAGCCAACCTGTCTATTCAGAGAAGCCTTGAATATTCAAGCAGAGGGAGAACTGGAATCAAGGGACCACAGAGAAACCTCTACCCTGGGCCTCAACAGCACCCAAACGTCATTTGAAGTCACCATGACCTTTGCATGTCGTGAACAAGACACTGGGGGGGTGAGTGATGCATAGTTCTGGGGTTTACAGGCTCCCACGGTAGAGGGAGGTGTCAATGGGAGAGGAGAAGAGATATAGAACACCTGGGAGAAGAAAGAGGAGGGGGCAGAGGTCAGAGGAGAAAGCGGGTAGACATCCTCAGGGATGAAGGAAGAAGCCACAGTGGAACACCATGGGAGGAGGGAAGCCATGATAGAGGAATTCACGTTTCTATTTGATCACACGTATTCACTCAACAAATGTTCAGAGCCACCTGTTCTGTTCCAGGCTAGGCTCAGGGAATCCTCAGATTGTAGTGAGGGGCCCTGACAAGTCACCACCATGCTGGTGAGGCTAGAGGCTGGGGCTCCGATGGCAAAAAACATGAAGCAGACACTGGGACGCCTGTGGGCAGGGAGGCGGCAGGACAGCTGTAGCCAGAGAAGCTTGCAGAGGCTCAGGCAAACCCAGGGCACAGAAGTCAGGACAGCGACAGAACGTGGGTGCGGGAGGAGGCCCGTGTGGGAGGCGGTGCGTGGTCTTGACTGTTAATCCCCTGTCAGATGCCAACGTGGGGAAAAGCCACAGTCTCTCACTGGCATGCTAAGGAGGCACGTGGCTCATCACCAGATGAGGAAATGGGATTCAGGAGCCTGCTTGGATTCTCATGGCCCCAGGGCCGTTGGGCTGCTCTGGGTAAATGACCAAGTTCACCATCCTGCTTCCTTCCTATTGCCCCACTAGCCAGGGCTGCTGGGAGAGAGGGAGAAAGGCCTGTAGTCTTGACCTTTCCACCTCAAAACAAACCACAGGAAATCTCAGGGCTCTTGGGAAACCCACAAGGGACCGAGACTCCAGTGTAGCCACAAGAGATCTCAATAGTTTCTCTGTTATAGATTATATATAGGGTAGGAGGCAGACCGAGTCAATGCAACAGGTTCACACATCGTGCCTTTGACCCAAAGTGACCATTATCAGTGAGCTACAGTGAGCAGAACCCCCAAAAGAACGGGGCTGGAGAGGCGGCTCAGCAGCTAAGAACACCTGTTGCTCTTTCAGAGGAGTTGGCTTAGTTTCCCAACATCCACACGGCATCCACAACCATCTCTAACTCCAGGAGATTTGACACCATCTTCTGGCCTCTACAGACACCACGCACACCTAGAGTACACAGACATGCATGCAGGTAAAATACCCATACACAAAATATTGTTTTTAAAGAACCCTGAAGGAACTGTTTCATTCATCTCCCAGTTCCAGGGCTCTGAAGCACACAGTACAGAGCTGACTCCTGGAGCTTGGGGACACTAGCTGTATGTTCCTAACAAGGTGTCCTGGACCTCAACTTCCTCATCTGGAAAATGGGGTAGCAACGGTAACTCTCTCTTAGTGTCGATAGGCAGGTTTGGTTCACATAAAGCACCCAGGACAAAGACTGGTGTATCACACCGCCCTAGGAAACATTAGCTTATAAAACTGGATAGGCCAATGAGGGATGGTAGCACATGCCTTTAATCCCAGGACTGGGGAGGCAAAGGCAGATGGAATGCTGAGTTCAAGGTCAGCCTGGTCTGCAAAGCAAGTTCCAGGAGAGCCTAAGCTACACAGAGAAACCTTGTCTCAAAAACAAACAAAGAAGCAAACAAATGATTGAGCCAGACAAGTGCTGGGCCTAGGGATGTAAGAGGCTTTAGGGGATCACGCAGGCCACTGAAAGGCAAAAGACAGATGATCCTGTGGAAAGGAGGCATGACCTTGGGGATCCTTGAACAAAGGTCAACAAAGGATGTCGACATGGAGGGGCTCAGGATTACTCCCCACCTGATATGGGAGACTTGAAAGACAAAGCAGGAGTGTCTGCAGAAGCATGAGCTATTGAGAGGCTGGAGAGATTGCTCAGCGAGTAAGAGCACTGACTGCTCTTCCGAAGGTCCTGAGTTCAAATCCCAGCCCCCGCATGGTGGCTCATAACCATCCGTAAAGAGATCTGAGGCACTCGTCTGGTGTCTGGAGACAGCTACAGTGTACTAACATATAATAAATAAATAAATCTTAAAAAAAAAAAAAAAGGCCAGCCTGGTCTACAGAGTGAGTTCCAGGACAGCCAGGGCTATACAGAGAAACCCTGTCTGGAAAAACCGAAGAAAAAGAAAAAAAGAAAAAAAGAATGAGCTAGTGAGATGACCAACACAGGTGGCACTGACCCTAGATGTCTAAAGTGGCTGGACTGCATATGAGCTGGGACTAGGAAGTCAGCCAGGAGCAGCCAAGGGCGGCTCCACAGGGCAGCTCCAGGACACCAGCAGAGATTACGCAAGGGATACACACGAACCTGACTTTACCTACACAAGTCTGACTCAAGGCTTTGCAACTTGACGTTGGTGGGAACATGACACACGCACTCCGTGGAAGCCGTGCTTAGCACCGTGAGCCCGGACCGTTTTCAGAACTCATGAAATGCAACAGGATCCGCTCCCAAGACACTGGGCAGCAGCTTAGAGCCACTCTGTCAGTTATCATGGACACCTAGTGTTAAAGGCATTTTCCTCTTGGGTTATTTTCAACTAGTAGGTGGAGGGCCAGCTATCTATCTTCACAGAGCAGGAGGGAACCAGCCTCTCACCTGAACTCCTGGAGCCTGCACAGGCCTCCTGAGACCCTTGGGCCGCAGCCGTGGCTCTTGCTTGGGGACAGCCTCCAGGGGGCGCCCTCCTGTCCCCAGCGCTGGCTGAGCTCTCCAGGGAGCTGCTGCTGGAACTGGGAGCTGTGGTCAACAGGAGCTGCTGCTCAAGGCCTATTGCATCCTGGGATTTCTCATCAGGAAGATGAGGCTAGGAGGAAAAGGGAGAATATGAATCCGTCTGCCAGTGCCTTCGCTTTCCTAGTCTCCCATCACCCACACTCCACAGCTTACACATTTCTGCCCACACCACACGTTTCCACACAGGGCACCAAAGGTTTTTCAATCTCAGTCCACATAAGGAAATGGAAAAAGTGACTTTCTGGAGCACAGGGAGATGTGTCACCAGCCTGGCAGTTAAAAGATGAATCCTGAACCAGACACCTGAGTCTAAAGTTCATAACTCTACCACACACCGGTTATATGACCTTGAGAAAGTTACCTAAGCCTGTCAGTCATGGCGCACGCTTTTAATCCCAGCACTTAGGAGGCAGAGGCAGGCGGATTTCTGAGTTTGAGGCCAGCCTGGTCTACAGAGTGAGGCCAGGGCTACACAGAGAAACTCTGTCTCGGAAAAAAAAATATCAAAACTAAACAGCTGGGAATTTCAAAAGTAATGGTGCTGTGAGCCTTACCACAGGACACTGTTTATAAGAATTTGTCAGGGGTTGGGTGTGATGGTGCACACCTTTAAGCCCAGCACTTGGGAGGTAGTGGCAGGCAGTTTTCTGAGAGTTCAAGGCCAACCTAGTCTGCAGAGACAGTTCTAGAACAGCTAGGGCTACACGGAGAAACCCTGTCTTGAAAACCAACAATAACGGGGGCTAGAGAGATGGCTCAGTGGTTAAGAGCACTGTCTGCTCTTCACAAGGTCCTGAGGTCAAATCCCAGCAACCACATGGTGGCTCACAATCATCTGTAATGAGATCTGATTCTCTCTTCTGGTAGGAAGACAGCTACAGTGTACTTACATACACTAATAAATAAATTAAAAATAAACAACAATAAGAACTTGGCACAGGTACCCTGTACAAGCTGGTATAGTCTGCCAGACAATACTGATATTCATGTTTTTAAATGGTCCAACTTTTTTTTTGACATAGTAACATTTCTCTCTCTCTTTTTAAAAATAAAACCTTGTTTTTTTATTTTTAATTGTGTGTATACATTTGTATCTTGGTGATATCACTAGAGACGTAAAACAAATTCCCTGTTCATAGCAACTTATGCTAAGGACATCTAAAATGCTATTCCAAGCACACTGTCTGCCGGCAGCGGCTGGAAAAGTGTGCTACCCTTTTCCAGTGTGGCACAATGCCAGGTATCTTTAAGCCGAAGCGATAGCTGGGCTCCCTCCTGTGGCTGGTGCGCTCTACGGAGTCACTGAAACCTCCATCTCCAGGCCCCGCCCACTGCTGCTATGGCCTCTTAGATGCCCAGGTTTGTGGTGCCACATGGCCTTGAGGCCTTGTTTCCACAGCTTCTGACTCTGGACTGGAAGGATCTTATACAAGCTGTCCCCATGAGGCCACAAAAGCCCACCGAAGGTGAATCCAGAGCTCAGAATGACAGAGTCGGCTGACGGCCACAGAGAACAAACGCAGTCTAGGACGTGAGAGCATGCCCACTGCATCCTCCTGCCTCCCCTGGGGGCCTGCCAGCTAGGTCCCCCAGTCTGGAAGAGATGGAACCCATTCTGAATTCACAGTCTGACCTTGGGCCTAGCCTTACCCCATAACTCTGCAGAGGCACTCATAAATGTCACACCACACCAGCCCTAGAGAAGGAGCTTTTCTGGCTGGGCCTCCCCCTTTCTGCTTGTGGCTAGAGCCAGACAGAACACAAGCTTCCCCTCCTCCCCAAAGGTCACAGCTAGCTTCTTCAAAGCCAAAAGCTACAATGTTCAAATACAGACACTATCGGGGTCACGTGACTCTGGCTGGGACCCCACTGAGTGAGGACCGGAAACCCTTAGCTTGCCTGATACTGCCTATGGTTCTGGGTCTGGTCCTGTTATACCGAGCTGGGACTGGTAGAAGCATGGCTGGCTCCTGTAGCTAATGGTATCTATGTGTGCAGGCTCATGTGGGTATGCCTAAGAGTGGCACCGTAATTGTATGCTAGGTAGTGAGACAGAGTCCTAAGTTTGCGTTCCAGGCCACACCCATTAGCTGTGCCCAGGATGCAGCTAGGACACAGGACAATTACTTAAGAGTCTGAGCCATGTATTCCAGACTCCAAAGTTGGCAGAAACTGTGTCACAGCCAGGCTGAAAGAGTCTGTAAGCCCTCAGACAGAGCTGGCGTGTCCTCCACCACCACCAGTAACTGCTGGTGACTTAAACATGTGGCGAGCGCATGCTGGGGGAGGTGTGGATGAATTCACGTGCTCTTTTTCCAAATAACCCCACTTTCCCCAGCCCTCAGAGCAGGAGCTGAGTCATTGCTGCTCCTGCCTGACAGCCTTCCTCACTCTAACAACATGAGGACACCATCTCCTGGGCTCCCGAGGAGGGGCCCTGAGGCAGGCAGCTGACGGGGCACAGGACTGGACAAAGGGTGGCATCTAGGTTCTCCAAATCCTGGTGACCAATCTTAGCAAGCAGTCCCTGCTAAGAGAGGCCAGCCTGAGACAGCTTTGGATGTGCCTGTCAAATTCACCTGCTCAGATGATTTGACCACCGGGACACACCACAACCTTTCAAGAGTGACTGTAGCTGTTAAGCCTACATTTCCTCATCTATATAATGAGGAACCAAAGTGCCCTATTCATAGAACCAGGGAAAGAGCCTGGCTATGTCCAGCTAGGGGAGAGTTTGCCTGTTTCTTCCCAACTGGAATATAGCTAAACATCAGCTGGCTCTGAGGGAGGTTTATATGCTCGATCCTCCAGCCTCTACCTGTCCCCAACTAGTGGGACTAAAGGTATGCACCACCAGACCCATTCCATCCTGCTTCGATGATGTTGCTTATGATGCCCTAGAATAGGAACTGGAAGAGGAAGAGGAGGAGGAGGAGGACAGCAGAGGGATACTCACCACCTTGGCTTCTCTTTGTAGGCAGGAGGGCTTCTCTACAACGAAGCGAGAAGATCAAGTCAGAGTCAGGACTTCTTCAGAACATCTACCTTAATGGGCACAGCCTGGCTAGGGTAGAGCCAGTAGCGGGGACCCAGCCCAGGGACCATAGCTGCCTGCCATGTATGAACCCATTCTACTGTCATCCACTACCCCTTGCCCCAGCCTTCCTCCTGTCCAGCCTGTGCTGTAGCCCTGCCTCAACTACCCTCCACCCACTGAGACCCAGGGCCAGCTCACAGAATCCTAGAGACCCCAGGCTTCCCCTGGATAGCCTTGACACTACCTTCCGGTAGCCAGGTTAGCATATCTACCTTCTATGCCAGGCTCTAAGTTCCTGGAGAACAAGAGGCTATAGTCTCCAGATCCACCTGAGTCTATGATAGTGCAGAGCTCTGTACTAGGCCCACCACCCAAGGCACTGAGAAAGTGGTGTTGGCGGTAGGGTGAGGGGATGGAAACAGGAAGGGACCAGAACCTTACTTTTCCTCTGCACCAGGATGAAGCAGTTCACCAGTCCTAACATCAGCAGACCCAGAGCTGTCACTCCAACAATCAGACCTAGAGAGATGGCAGGGTACTCAGAAACAAAGATGTCAGGGGAGCTGAGCTGAGTCCAGCCTTAGGTCCTCCAATTCAGGGGCAAACCAAAGATCACATCTGCAAACCGCATGCAGTCAGAAAGCTATAGTGTAGGGTCTTGGGCTTGGTGCCATCCTAGCCCCAGAGGGAAGCCAGAGACACCAACAGTCCATAGTCTCGTGAGCCGTATCGGTTCATCGGAACTAGCAACCAAAACTTATGTTCATAGTCATGGCACCCAGGGATTCCCTATGACAACATCACATCTTTGGAGACACAACTATTCTACACTTAACATCTGCTCTGAAAGACAGACCAGGCCCCAGTTCCACCCAAAGGGAGGCTTCCAGAAGCAAGAGAGGCAGAGAGGGGGTTGGGGGGAGGCTGAAAGCACCTCCCTTTTATATTTCAACTTATTTTTGCTGCAG
Organism: Apodemus sylvaticus; assembly: GCF_947179515.1. Taxonomy (NCBI): domain Eukaryota; kingdom Metazoa; phylum Chordata; class Mammalia; order Rodentia; family Muridae; genus Apodemus; species Apodemus sylvaticus. The sequence continues at coordinate 159,492,817 of NC_067474.1, forward strand.
ATTTAACCCTAAGCTAGTCAGGCACTCTACCAATGGGCTACATCCTCAGCTCCTATTAAAAGTACTATTCTGAGACAGGTTCTGACTAAGTTGCCAAGATTGACCTCAAACTCACTCTATAGCCCAGGTTGGCCCTGAACTTGCAATTCTCCTGTCTCAGCCTCCCCAGTAGCTCAGACTGTGCACTTCTGTAGAGAGCCTCATTGAGGTGCTATGCCACCTGGCAGGAACTTGACATCGACCAATGTGAAGTTCCTCTCCCAGCCTTTGAGCAGGAACTCCTGTGTTAGCCATAATCCCCTCCACCTAGGGTGGAGTGCTCAGACCAAGGTGAAGCCCATTGTTCTTCAAGGTCCTGCAGTTTCCTGAGAAACACCAGCCACCTGTGGAGCAACTGAACTGGTTCTGTGGAGAAGCTTCCAGCCCTTTCCCCCTGCCTATATACATTGGGAGTTCTTCATTAAACTTTGAGACCTTGAATAGCAGGTGTTGTCTTGGTCTCCGTCTCTTTTTGCCACCTTCCCATACATCCCCAGCTTCCCTTCCAGGTAACCTGCTCAGCGTAACTGCAGGCTGTTACACACTTCCAAACCTGCCTGGGCCACGCTTTGGACTGGGGACTTACCAATTGGAAGAGAGATACCATTCTTGGTGCTTTGTTCAATCATGGGGGTTGAACCCAAGGACACAAGGATGCTTGGATCTTGGCTGGGCCCTGGCTTAGGATCCAGGGGCTGCGAACTTGTGGGCTCTGCCTGAGATACGTAGAGTATCCTGGGTACAGTGCTTAGAGTTGGAGACTCGGATGCACAGACTGCATCTGTGCTTGCATTTCCAGGAATAGCCAGGATGCTACAGCTGAGGGAGGAAGATTATAATCAGGAGACCACAGAAGACAGGAGACCACAGAATTCTAGCTGTTTAGTGCAGGCGTGGGTCTCCACCTGGTCTAAAAGAGCCAGGCCTAAGGACAAGGATCCCAACAGCCAAGCAACAAGTATGAGCTTAGCACTGCCCCCTCACACACTCCCCAACCTCCACCCAGTATCACTCTGTCCAGTTGCCTCTGTGTCAGGTTCCTGCTCACATCATCCATTGTCTGTCCCACAACCCAACCCCAGAGACAAAGAGTGACAAGCCGTCCTATATCCTGGGACCCAGTCACCCAGGGGATCTCCCTCCCCGCTCCTTCAGAAGCCAGGAAGTCAACACTCACTGGCGGTGGGGCCTGCACGCATCTGTGGATGATGTGGTGTCAGAGAACGTCCCTGGGGCACAAGCAACGCATACCACGTTTCCATTTGAAGTTCCTTGAAGAGAAAATCCAGAGCTTGTCAACAATATGAACGTTTCACGTAGCATGAATCTCATGAGTCTCTCAGCAAAGGAGCCACAAGGGAGGCCTATTTGTAATTCTCTTCCTTAAAACACAGACACACACACACACACACACACACACACATACATCTATACACACACATGCAATAGACACATACACATACATGCACGTGCACACATGCCACACACGTACATGGACCCGCTCTCCAGGGTTACCTTCCTGTTCTACCTGATCTCCTATTAGCTTAGGACTTAGTGTAACTGGGGGTGCCAGGAGACATGTGGCAGCCACTGGAGAGTTTCAAGGGAGGGCTCAGAGGTAGGTAGGTGCCTGTGACATCCCAGGGATGTTCACATCCTTTCCTCGGGGACAGGAAGAGGGACCCTTACTTGAACCGGCTACTCCGAAGCCAGGGCCACACTTGCTCAGTTTCAGGCACAATCGACAGCTGCCAGGATGCGTTTCCAAGGCGCAGTACCTGTCGGCTTTGCAAGCACACGCTCGGTTCTGCTGTTTAGTGCAGGCGCGGGTCTCCACCTGGTCTAAAGGAGGGAAGGACAGCCCGGGTCATCTCTACCTCCCAGTCATCCATTCTGCCCTTCCTGCCAGAGCTGGTAGGTCCCACAGCACAGGCCCAAAAGATCCTTGGCCGCCTTGCCTCTTGGGCTGTGTTGTCTGTACTCCGGACTCGACCACAGAGTGAATGTGCGCATCTGTCTCCTCTCCAGGCTCTAAATCTTCAACTCTGACCTCCCTTCCCCTCCACCCACCTCAGAGACGAAATGAAGATTTGGTTGAATCTAGAAGGAAAAATGTCATCTGAAACTGTTCAGGCAAGGTGTCACTCATTTGTAATGTCAACACTGGGGATGCTAAGGCAGAAGGATGATTGTAAGTTTAAAGTTAGCCTGGGCTTTATACAAAGTTCAAGGCCAACCTGGGCAACTTAGCAGAAAAATCCATCTCAAACAAACAAACCAGCCAAGCAGTGGTGGCACACATGCCTAGTCCCAGCACTCATGAGGCAGAGGCAGTTGGAGCAGTTGGGTTCGAGGCCAGCCTGGTCTACAAAGCTAGTTCAGATTAAGGACAGCCAAGACTACACAATGAAACCCTATCCTGTAAAAAACCCAAACAAACAAACAACAACAACAAAAACTGAACAAACAAAAAACCTGAACTGAAAGCTGCGTCTGGGAGTGCAGGCCTGCAATCCCAGCTACTCAGGAAGCTGAGGTAGACATAAGGTCATAAATTCAAAGCCAGCCTGAGCTATCTAGCATGAACCTGACTCAAAAGCAGACTAGATCCTGACTACATGCCAGTAAAAAGACCCATACCCATACAATAAAAATAAATAAATCTTGTTGGGCAGAGGTGGCACATGCCTTTAATCCCAGCACTTAGGAGGCAGAGGCAGGCAGATCTCTGAGTTTGGGGTCAGCCTGGTCTATAGAGTGAGTTCCAGGACAGCCAGGGCTACACGGAGAAATGCTGTCTTGAAAAACCAAAATAAGTAAGTAAATAATCAAATAAATAAATACATCTTTAATTTAAAATAAAAGATCTGGGGATTGATGTAACCCTGATAAAAAGTACTTGTAAAAAAATTTTTTTAAAAATAATTTAAAAAATAGTACTTGTATCACCTGCATGAAGTCCCAGGTTCCAACCACATAAATACACACAAGTTGTAAAGAGCAGTCTTCTGCAACTCTTGCCCTGGAAGATGAAAATGACTGGCCCAGGGTAACCTCGTCCACTTTACTTGCTGGAGGAGTAGTGACCAGGAAAGGTGTCACGACACTGACGTTTGGGCCACTCACCCGCGCTACAGGACGAACTGCAGCTCAGGCATGTGCGAAACTGGTTCCAGACTTGGGTATACATGCTCGCCTCACAGTCGTCGCATACGGTGTCTGAGGTCTTGTTGCAGAAGTGTTTCACATACTGACCTGAGGAAGCAAGGACGAAAGGTCTTAGCACAAGACCCTGCCAGGAAGCCCCTGGGATAAAGCGTGTCTGGTGACCCTAGCTATCTCTCTACCTCCGAACATATCTTCCCTCTGCTCTCTCCAGGTAGTTGAAACACCACCCCTTGAAAAACCCATTATCGGTCAAGACTACTTTAGGGAGAATTGGTTTGCCAGCTCCTGTCTTCTTGATAGTCGGTTAAAATTCTCTATCCTGGTGTGTGAAATATAAGTGGCTATAAGGGTGTCATGTCTGGGAGCCTGTCAGGGCCAAGGGCATGGGGTTCTTAAGAGCCTGGAGGATGGAAGAATAACAGGGAAAACCTTTTTAAGGTGTTTGTTTTGTCTTCTGGACCCAGCTCCTCTCCCCTGGTCCTGCCATTCTAAGCTTGCACCTTCTTAAAGACATTATGCTAGTCAATAACTACTGGGTCTCAAGCACATAACTCAAAGCCTTCAATAAATGAAATCTAAATTCTTCAAATGTATAGTATGATGATGGTGGCAGTAGTGGTTTTGTGTGTGTGTGTGTGTGTGTGTGTGTGTGTGTGTAACCTGTTTTCTCCTTCCATCATTGGTTCAGGTCCTCAGGCTTGCACAACAAGTGCCTTTACACCCCGAGCCATCTCTCCAGCCCGCATCCCTCCATCCACATCTCCCATCACACTCTTCCTTCACTCTGGGCAACAAACGCCAGCCTCAAGACTCTCTGAACTCATTAAACAGGCCCCTGTTTTAGGGTTTTGCACTTACTTCCTGGCCCGTTGTACCCCGTGTTTGTGTGGCTTTCCTCTGTCCCCTTTACAGGGCTCAGAGAGACCTTCCTGGTCTACCCAGCCCCATCTGAGGTACCCATCCTTCTCTGTCTCCACCCACCCTGTGTAGTCCTCTTTCCATCACAACTGCGATGTCTACTGTGAGCAGACAGCACCACATGCCTCTTAGGTAATTTGTCTGTCCTCTGTTAGAAAGCAGAGTTGGGTGGGGCTGGAGAGATGGCTCAGCAGTGAAGAGCCCTGGCTGCTCTTCCAGAGGACCTAGGTTTGATTCTCAGCACCCACATAGTGACTAACCACCATCAGTGCTGCCAGTTCCAAGAATGGAATGCCCTCTTCTGACCTCCAAGGGCACAGACATACATGCAGGCAAAACACCAATAGTACAAAAATAAAAATAAATAAATCTTACTTTAAAAAAAAAGAAACATAGTAGATTCCATGCATATGAGGATCAGGAATGTCTGCCCAGCATTCTGCTACAGTCTCCGCAGACTGAGCACAGAGTAGGTGTATTATAAATACTAAAGTGAATGCATACACTTGATTGGCTACTCAGCACTGGGGTCCAGCTACTCAGTTCTCCCCAATGGGGCCAGGGCTCAGATCCACCATCTATGATATGGCTATACATTCATTTACTTGATAATGATATGCAGGACATTAATATAAGCCAGTCATGTGCTGGTAAATCCACAGGGACCAAGCTACAGTCACGACTCTAGAGGAGTAGACATAGTACATAGTAGGGCTATGAGAAGAACTAGGACATCAGTGCAGTATTGAGGAGTCTTCCTGGACAAGGGGACAGGGTCAAAATGTAGGTAAGCATTAATCAAGAGAAGGCACCGAGAAGTATGCTCGGTGGAGGGGACAGCACATGCGAGACCCCAGGGCCATCATGAGCCCTAGAATGTATGTCCCTAGGAGCAGCCCAGTGAGAATCTAAGGCCCTCCTTCCTGGACTAGCACCCCCTCCATGACACCCCCTTCCAAAACCCCAGCAGCTGCCTCTCACCAGGTGGACACTTAGCACAGCACATCTGAGCCTTCCTGTCATAGTATTCCTGTGAGATCCGGCACTCATTCCCAGGTTCTGGCTTGTAGGGTGTCAAGACCACCTGGAAGGGAAGAAGGGAGGGAGCCATCAGCACGACTCTGGACTCCAGCGTACCTGTCACCAGGCTTCATGGATGGGGTCTTGTGTTGGAGGACGTGGAAGGCTGGAGAAAGTAGAATCCAGGCTTTTCCCCTTGTTGGCTTCCCTCTCCAGTATGGCAGGGCCAGGAACGGGGTTACTTTAGGGCTTCCCTCCTCCTGGGTGAGTCCCAGCAAGGCTCTGAGAAGATGGAGTTTTTTAAGACAGTGGCTTGGTTTACTGTGACAAGGACCTCCACACAACGCTGCTCATTTTAGGATGTCTGCCCATCTGTCCCTCTGTCCTTCTGGCTGAGGTCTTCCTTCTCCCAAAAGTACCCTCGACTCTCTTGGTCCTAATGTAGGTTCTTCCTCCTCTGGGTTCTCTCTGAACACAGACACGGCCCCTTCTGACCTTTATGTCATTGTTCTGAAACGGCACCGTGTGTCCTTGCACTCACATCCATGCATGCGCACACAGGCGTATATACACTTGGTCACATGCTGCCACCATGACACAGAGGGCAGAGACAGTAGTGGCAGTGCCACCTCTAGACCCAAGCTTCTGACACAGGCCATGGCAGAGCTCCCTCAGGAAGTTAACACAGGACGGAAACAAACCCGTGCCCCTCCACACACCAGTGCTGCCTTACACCTAAGGGCTTGGAAGGTTTGGACCAGTGGGGTCTCCTAGCCATGCTCAGACTCTCACTGCAAGGAGAATAGCTTCAGCACTGGCTGACAAGTCTCCAACTAAGAGGTAATACCTTGGCCTCAAACCAAGACCAACACTCCTAGGTTTTGGCTGGCAAACATGTGACCCTGCTGCCACATCCTGCCACCCCACCCACTTGCCTGAGAGCCTCCTCCTGTTACAAGAAGCCATGCCTCAGGCTCTGCTTCCAGAGCCCGGACCTGAGATGGGTGTATTACTGCATTTAATTCTCTAACAACCAGCCAAGATGGACTCTGACCATTGTATAGAAAGGAAACAGAGGCATAGAGTGCAGGTTACCCACCTAAGGCACTGACAGAGATTTGAGCCTGGGCCTGTCTGCCTCTCTTGGTCATAATTTCAATGGCTGTGCCATGTGCTTCCAGGGAGAGACCAGAAAAGCAGGGAGTGGTGGGGAGGAGGAGCTCCAGAGATAGCTCAGTGGTTAAGAGTATCTATTACTCTTGGAGAGGACTTGGGTTCAGTTCCCAGATCCAACATGGCAGCTCGCAACTGCCTGTAACTCCAGTTCCAAGGGGATCCGTCTCTCCCTCCTAAGTTCTGCATACCCCTGCATGCAAGTGGGTCACATACATATACTCAGGTACACTCACATTTAATAAATAAATAAATAAATATGAAAGGTAGACAGCTGAGGAGGAGAGAAAAACAAAACAAAACAACAACAACAACAACAACAACAAAAAACCAGGACCCAACATGGTGCAGAACCAACTGTGCGGAAACACAGGGCCCTCCCTCAGATCTCCAAGTGGCCCTCGGAAGTGTACAGCAGCAGCCACTGTCACCACTGGGTCTATCCCATTCTATCCCAGTACCCTGGAGACCTGCCTAAGCCCCAACCTTCCTTCCAAAAGACGGAATGGCAATTTGAGCCTTTAGGGACAAGCATGAATTATTAGCCACTTCTGCACAAATGTGAACCCATGAGCAAACATGGGGTGGGGGAGGGTGGATCTACAAGAGTCAAGAGGGTGTGAACACACACCCAACGCCCTTGCAGTTCCTGCTGGCGTCACCTGGAAATGACCAGGAAGTGGTTCTAAGTTAAACTGAGGGCTGGTGTGCAGTCTTCACTGCACCAGCAGCTGCCAACATGTGGTCTCCAGGAGGTCAATGAATGCCCCCCCGCCCCCGCCCACAGAATAGAGTTTATTCAGGGCATGGGGAGTGGAGTTAAGCGGGAAGTAGAGGTAGAGAGAGGAAGAGAGAGGGAGAGAGTAGAGAAGCAGAGGAAGTAGAGAGGAAGTACTTTTTTATTATTCTTCCATCCACCAGCTGCATGGTCACAGTCAAGTGTCTCGGAGATGTCTCTGGACGTCAGTTCCTAACTCAATTCCATGGGAGCAAGAGAGATACATGAACTATCCAACCATTAGCACAGCAAAGGCACGGATCAGTCTCTGAAAGGCAGCTGTAAACGAGCCAATCAGAGAAGATGCTGACCTTACTACTAGGCTCCTTTCGTCTGTAGAGACTGCACAGACTCCCATGATCTGTGGGCAGTGGCTTTGCTTTCTGTCTTCCCCCTTCCCAACCCCAGCTGTGTCTGAAGAGCACCACCCTGCCTTGCCTAGTGCTGTGCACTGAGTGACCTCTGAGCCTACCATGTTTTCCTTTGCTCAGTCACTCAGTGATAACAGCTGAAAGCCACCAGAATCCATCACTCAAGCGACTGGGGTTCTGTGCCATGGACATGGACAGTCTTTGGCTTTTCTGGACCTGCCACAGAACCCTAGCGGCCTCATACTCCCTTTGGCCAAGGCACACACACACACACACACACACACACACACACACACACACACACACACCTTCAGAGTGCTTCCCTCTTCAGGCGACTGCCCACACCATGCCCTGGACAAACAACCCAATGCAACCCCTGTTTTGCCTTCATGCTCACCCAGTAACCCAGACGGGGACCCATCTGAGGCTGCAGTGTGAGCTATCTTATCCAGAGCCAGACAGAAAAGAGTAACCCACAGTTGCTACCCCGAGCAAGGTAATAATTCTAATGTCATTCCCTTGAGGTGAGCAGGTTCCCCACCCCCAGGCACTGGGGCCAAGAAGCCTGAACACAGATGCATCTGCCGTCCTGGCCTATGTCTGAGTCCCCCCACCAGGGCAATCATTGTCAGGAAGGTAATGCAGACAGCTGGGTGAGGGAAGTCGCAGAACCATGCTGAGTACCCGGTCTGAAAAAGTCACTGCAGCTCCCTCCGGACAGCTGCACACACATCCAAGCACATGTGCACATGCCTGCACACGCTACCCTGGCACTCTGCCCAGTCCATTTCATGACAAAACAATCGGTTGGGTCCAAGCCCACACTAGAAGTGTGTTCCACACTGTCTGGGGCCTCACTGACTGTGCTTAAGATCAAGGGTGCATCAATGGCTGCCTGACCCTTTCACATCTAAGGGGGAGAGACTCTGGGCAAGGGAACCATCCTGCTCATAAAAAGGAAAAGAAAAATCAGAAAGAACTCTTCCTGGGGATGAGAGACTCCTCTGCTCTGCTCAGTGTGGTCTGGTTGTCCCATCCCATAGAGAAAGTAAGGTAAGCTGGGAGATGGGAGTGAGGAAGGCACACACAGCAGAATTAGGGGAGCCTTGAACCCCAGAAATCAGTGTAATAGCTCAATTATACCCATCACTCCACAGAATGCTAACTGACACAGAAGGCCTGAGTGTCCCCAACAAAAATCCCAGACTAGCCTTCCCGGAGAAACTATTTGTCTCATTAACTAAGAACCTTCTCTCTGCCCCTCTCTGCTTCCTCAGACAGCAGCCACACAGAGTGGCTGTAGGTGGCATGCATCTCATGGGAATGTTGACCCTATCAGCCCTGAGGTTTATCCCCTAGGGGGTGGTAACTGATCTGTGGCCTGGCAGGTTCTAGTGGCCCAGAGAAACACCATTTTGGCTAGAAACAACTTCCTTCCAGACACAGAGAGCCTGATGGGTAAGGGCCTTGCCTCAGCCAAGTTGGACTGTCTCATTAATCCGCCCATGAACAGGGGGGCCTCCTTGTCCCAAGCTTCAGTAAGAATAAACTTTCTCCTGCTGCTATGTGTGGCCCCAGCCCCAGCAGCTGGCAAAGGGGCCCAGGCCTCCCTCAACAACCTCCAGGCCTGTTTATTCTCTTGGACAGAGAAAAAAAAGCCACAATCTCAGTCAGGACTAAACAATGAGGAACAGAAAGCCCCTGTGCAACACAGAACAAAAGGTCACTCCGACCCGGGGAGCTACCCAAAGCCCCAAAACACAGTGGGGGGGGGGCTCAAGGCCACTCCAGGGACTGCAGTGGGATGGGGGTGGAAATGGGAGCAGTGGAGACGGTTCACAACAAGTCCTGAGAGTCACAAGGTTGGGGAGGATTAACCTTTTGCTTTAAATTGGAGAGACAGATTCACCCCCAACCCCCAGTCCACAGATATCTGACAGAGAAATGAGGAAATGAACCCAACTTCACTTTATACTGTCAGCATGTTTATGTGAGCCAGTTGTGCAAAAGATAAAGCCTCCAGCAGGGAGTAGTGGAGTGGCATATGCCTTTAATTCCAGCACTCAGCTGGTGGAGGCTGGAGGTTCTCTGTGGGTTCGAGGCTAACCCGGTCTACATTCTAGGACAGCCAGGGCTACATAGAGAAACTGTCTACAATAAACAAACAAACAAACAAACAAACATATGAACAAAAACCAAGGCTGGGCGGTGGTGGCACATGCCTATAATCCCAGCACTCTGGGAGGCAGAGGCAGGCAGATTTCTGAGTTCAAGGCCAGCCTGGTCTACAGCCAGGGGTATACAGAAAAACCCTGTCTCAAAAAAAACAAATCCAAAAAAACAAAAACAACAACAACAACAAACCAAAACAAAACAAAACAAAAGCAAACAAGGTTCCAGGTCAGAACTGGAAATCTATCAGAAGAATGAACCACCTACTGAACAGGGAGGAATTAACCACCTACTCTACTTGGTAGGCAAAGACTGAAAAGAGGATAGATGGATGGAGATGGTTAAAATAAATGGAGAAATGGAGAAATGGAAGGATGAAAAATTGGAGAGAGGGAGAGATGGATATGGATGGATAGATGGATGGATGGAATGATGAGTGAGTGGATGGATGGATGGATGGATGGATGGATGGATGGATGGATGGATGGATGAAGAAATAGATGGAGGGAAAGGGAAATGGAGAGATGAAAGACAGGATGGATGGATGAAATGATGAGTGGGTAGATGGATGGATGCATGGATAGATGAATAGATAAGCGAAAAGATAGATGGATGTAGAGATGTACAGACTGAGAGGTGAATGGATGCTAGATGACAAAACCCTAGGCATATCTATCACTGAGGCAGGTATAGAACTAGATAGGGAAGGTGGCATGGAAGAACTCCCAACTCGTGGTAAAGAGATGTACCCACTAGCATCACCATTTATATAATTTATATAAGCTAGAAAGACTAGTAAGGCTTATACCCAGAAAAAGTACTTACTATGTGACGTGCCATTCTGGGGATGCTCATATGAATTTCCCCACCTTTTTCTCTGAACCAATGAGGTCAGTACAAGTCTTTGCTGGTTTGGATGAGAATGGCTCCCATAAACTTATACATTCAAAAGTTTATCTCTTGTTGGTGGAACTGTTCTGGGAAGGATTTGGAGGTGTGGCCTTGTTGAAGGAGGTGTGACATGCGGGTGGCCTTCAAGGTTTCAAAAGCCCAAGCCAGGAGGTGTCATCCTCCCTCTCTCCCTCCCTCAGCCTCCTGCTTGAGATCAGATATAAGTTCGCCCATTTCACAATGCAGAAATGAAAGATCCAGGAGATGTAGTGGAGGTGCAGACCGGGAACTCATCATAGCTATGTCAGCCTCCACAGCTTTGATAATTTTATAATGTGTGATTTTTGTGCGTCTGAGTAGAGGTGTGTGTGTGTACACCTGTTTGTGTTATGTTCAGGTGAACATGCATGTATAGTATACAGGGAGGGTGAACATGAACATGTGTTCCTCTCTGTGTGAATGCAGGTATACATGTGCAAGTACGTGCGTGCAAGGATACACAGCTGTCCTGTGTGTGCATATGCGAGTACATGTGTGTGTGTGTGTGTGTGTGCGCGTGCACACACACATCAAATATAGGTTCTTCTTAGTGCATTGTCCACCTCGGTTTTAATACAAGTCTCTTGTTGGCCTGGGGCTCACCAATTTCTCTAGACTGGCCACTCAGTGGACCCAGTGATTCCAAGCATGTGCTCATCTACTTTACTGACAGATATTTCATGCCCTATGATTTTTCTCTTGCTTTACAGAGTGGTGAAGAGCTTATGATGTTTCTAGGCAAAAGAACCACCATATCCCAGGTCAAATGAGACGGCTATTGGGGACAGACAGATGCTCTGCCCAAGGACCCTCTACTCAGCCGGAAGCTATCTTCAAGCACTAGAGAGACCACATCATTTGCATGGTAGGTTGGGGGAGGGTGTATTTAAGTCAATCATGGAGGTTTATAGGAGCCCCATGGACTGTGGCGGTACAGCCACATCAAGCCAGGCCGTCACAGCGACGCAAGGCCTAGGCAGCCAGGTCTGCCAACCATCATGGAAACAAAGAGCTTTGGCGTCAGGAAGGACCAACCACATCACAGGTAGATGGCCCAGGGGTGACACATCCCTCCTCCGAACTGCCGCCTGTGATGTGCTTTAGAAGTGAGCTGCAGCAGACAGGAAACCCACGCTGGGATCCGGTTCTTAGGGCAGGCTCCAGGCTCCGTGCCAAGGGCTCTGCCCCCAAATAATACTCAGTTCAGCGACAGAGAATGCCCCACCCTCTCTGCTATTATCCTGAGTCCCTTTGATACGGGTTTCTTCATCTCCAACTGGCTCTCCTCAACACCTGGGCAACTCCGGCCAGCTGGTCTCCTCCCTGTTGGTGTCTAGCGTGTACCCCTTTGCCAGACAACCTAAGCCACCTCCCTACTTCCAGGACTGGCCCTGCCTACTCACCTGCTCCTCGGGCTGGAACAAAACTTCTCCAGCCTCTGCTGGCCCCTGTGGCAGAGTATCTGACTCCCACACTCCTTTTCCACACCCTGACCGCTGCTGCTACCTCTGACCACATATTCTGCAGAGCGGACCCCTCAGCTTCTTCAGTCTCACCCCACCACCATCTCTCTCGCATATGAACCCCAGATGGAAGTCACAGATCCCTCCAGGAGGCTCCTGTGACAATCCAAGACTGTTCCTCTATTTCCCAGGTTAGAGCATATTTGAGTTAGCTCTGTTCTCCTTGTGTCTTTCCTGACACCCTACTGTGATCTCTCTCTGAGCCAGAACCTGGTTTGACTCTCCTCTTATACTTCCATCTCAGTTTTGGCATCTACAAAATGGCAACGAAGCCATGCCCACCATACAAAGTGTCATGATTAACCAAGCAGGCGAATGAGAAGAACTGGGTGCTGCACAGGGCTGGGGTAGGTGTCTAATAAATAGATGCAATTCCAAACCACAGAAACAAAAGTTCTAATTTCCTATTCACTGAGCTGTGTTTGGCTCCTATGAGAACTGGTCAAGAAACGGACAAGGCAATATCCCCAGACACTAAAGGGCAACATTCAGATCACAGCCCATGTGGTGGCCTCAACCAACCACCATCACATCTGGGTGGTAGCCAAAGTGGGAATCAGCAGCCCATGGAGGGAAGCTGGACTTTGGTTGGGGAGAACAGTAGGACCATGCATGAGAAGGCCTGGCCATCTCATCTCCTCTGGCAAGAGTACTGGCCTGCTGCCCACTGGCTGAAAATGGAAGGGCTTCTTGCATTCAGTCCATCAGACCCACTCTGAAATGAGATAGGAAATTAGACCTTTTGCTTTGGTTGATTAGCACTGTATCTATTTACTAGACGCCTGTCAGAGCCATGTGCAGCGGCAGTACCCGGCTCTTCACATGCCTGGCTCTCAGGCGACATTACAGACGTCAGCTCAGTTTCAGGTCCACTCCCGTCAGAGTAGGCGAGCAGGGTGATTATGGCAAGGCTGTTCTTGTGGCTGACTGTGACCCAGAGAAGGCTGGGATGCAGATCAGTTGGTAGAGAGGATGCCTAACACACAGGAAGGGCCGAGTTCCATGCCTAGCACTGCAGAAAGAAAGAAAGAAAGAAAGAAAGAAAGAAAGAAAGAAAGAAAGAAAGAAAGAAAGAAAGAAAGAAAGAAAGAAAGAAAGAAAGAAAGAAAGAAAGAAAGAAAGAGAGAGAAGAGAGAGAGAGAGAGAAAGAGAGAAAGAAAGAGAGAAAAAAAGAGAGAAAGAAAGAGAGAAAGAAAGAGAGAAAGAAAGAGAGAAAAGAAAAAAGAAACAAAAAAATAGGTATGATAGTGCACATCTGTAATTCCTGCAACTGGGGTAGAGAGCCAGGAGGATCAGAAGTTCATCCTCTGATACATAGTGACTTTAAGGTCAGCCAACTAAATGACCAAAACAGGTCATCCAGGTCAGGATGGGCAATAAACCTCTATGGAAGATGGGGATACAGTGGAAAATATGCCCTGACCTCCAGCTTCCTGTCTTCTCTAGGCCCTCCCCCTCCCCGCCCTCCTCTGCCTTCAGTCCTTCCTACCTCACCTGAGTCACCACCACAGCCTCCCAGTGAGCCTCCAGGACTCTAGCCTTCCCAAAGCTTCACACAAAGGCCAGATGATCAGCCCACCTACTCTCTGCCCCAGGCTACCTCCTTGCCTCCAACTATGGGTGGCTCCCTGTTGCCCCATCTTCTTATGGGAAGAGTCTGTGTTAGTTGACAAAAGGCAAAAGTGTGGAAGTCTGGCTTTGAACTCAGACTAAATCCCTAATTAGCGGGCATCTTGAAGGCATTATTATTCTTTGGGGCTTTTCTTTTTTTTAATTAATCAGTCCAATTATTAACTCATTACATGTGACTTCTTTCTTGCACAATTGTATCCCCAGCCTGTTTGTTGCATTTTTGTTTTCATATTTGTTACAATTTTGCATTTGCATTGTTACAGTTTACATTGTTACAGTTTACATTGTTATATTTAAAAAGATAAATTTATCTGTATGTGTATGAATGCTTTGCCCGCATGTTTGTCTATGCAGGACGTGTGTACCTGGGGCCTGAAGAGGCCAGCATGGGCAATGGATCCCCTGGAACTGGAGTTACAGTTAATACCGTGTAGGTATTGGGAAGAAGAACCCCGGATTCTGCAAGAGCAGCAAGTGATCGTGATCTCGGAAGCACCTCCCTAGCCCATCTCTTGTTGCTATTGTTTTTAATTTTATGAGTATGAGTGTTTTTCTTAAATGTATGTGTGTGTGCGCCTGGTGCCCCAGGATATCAGTTCCCCCTGGAAATAGAGTTCCAGATGATAATGAACCAACTGTTTCAGTGGTGGGCGTCAAACCAAGGTCCTTTGTAAGAGCAGTTTGTGCCCCTAACTGTTGAGCCATCTCCCCAGCACCAGCCCTGTTCATTGTATTTTCAAATAAACCAAGAATTATTTCCCCTTCTTCTCTGTAGAATGGACCTGACAACAGTACACACTGCCTGGGTCTGATACAAAGAAATTACATAACATAACATATAAGAAGGTGTTTTGCAAATTCCTTTTTTTTAGACAGCGCTGCCCTGAAACTCTCTCCATCTTCCTGCTTCCACCTTCCAAGGGATTGCATACTCAGTGCACCGCACCCGGCCCCAACGATTGTTTAATACAGTTGGTATTACTTCTTTCACAAACTGGCCACAGAGACACAGCCTCAGGAGTCTTTGTTGATTGAGCAAACTTCCTGCCCAGATAGAGGGTCTAGCCTGCTCCCAGTCCCTCCAGCCTCCACCCTGGGATGCACTCGCCATGCCATGCTCTGGGATTCGAGGTCAGAAAAGTTCCCTGGGCATTCTTGCAGGAGGGCAGAATTCGGGGAGAATCAAATGGGTGACAAGACAAGGTGAGGAGGATGTGACCGCAGGACCAAGCAACAGAGAGGCAAGAATGGAGGCCTGAGGGGTGGCGAGTGGGGAGGACTGGACTCCTGCCAGAGAAAGCAGGAAGCAGCAGGACCCAGGCTCATGGCCAGAGGCACAGGCAGCCTGAGAGCAAGCAGCTGATCACAGCCTCATTAGGAACCTTGGCTCTGTGAGCTGTAGACAGAAGCCAGGCTGTAGGTCAGCAGTGGGAGGCCCGGCACCGGGTATAGCTAGGCATTGGCAGGGGTTCTGTATCTTGAGTCAACATTCCAGAGCCCTTGTTCATAGATCCACTGTCCAGTCCAGAGTTACACTCGATTCTCTGCTCCAAGCTACTGAGCTTCTTCCCACCCACCGTCCAACAGCTGCAGTCCTGGATTCCAATACTGGCTCTGAGAGGGCCTCACTGACCTGGTCAGGCTTAGAGCAATGGAGATTCAGATCAGGGAAGGGAACTGGAGGGCCCAACTTGGTCCCGCCCAAAGTAGAAGTCATACCAGACTTCAGAATTCAGAATCCACAGTCTCTGCCCTGTCCCCAGAGGACAAAAAAATGTCCTTGTGCACAGCCTGCAAGGCTACCCCTAAGTCCCTTCCCACTCAGCTTTCAACTTAGGACTGACTTAAGTTTTCTGAACTTCAGGTCACTATGGCCCTAAGGCCAAAACCAGACAGCCTGTACTGGCCTCCCTGACAAACACCATGGGTGGTGGTGAGTGGGGAGTCTTCCCTGTGTCTTGGGGGCCGGGGCTCGGTCAACCCAGGCCCAGGCTCCCAAAGAGAACAGTGGTGGTTTCCTAGGCCTCTCAAGGACCCAGCACCCCTGAGCAGGTCACTGGATGGGGTCACTTTCCAGTTTAAATGCACTCAGACTGTGTGACCTCTTGCAGCCTCCCACACTGAATGTGTGGGCTGGGAGCAGACCTTTTTAAATGAGGAACAATGTAGCATCCACAAACCCAACCCCTCCACCTCCATAAAGAAGAAACAGAGCCCGATGAAGCAGCACAAACCTTTAATCCCAGCACTGGGGAACCAGAGACATGTGGATCTCTATGAGTTCAAGGCCAGCATGGCCAACAAAGCAAGTCCCAGGCCAGCTAAAAGCTACAAAGAAAGACCATGTTTCAAAAGAACAAAACATCACCCAAAAGAAAAAACCCAAGAAGAAACAGGATGGGTGTGGAAGACCTTAGAGACATCAGGCAGTCTGCCATCGTCCTACTCAAGCTGGCAAGGGTCAGACAAAGCTACAGGTTAGACCATACCAGCTACCTTCCCCACCGGGGCCCTAGCATGGCTCACACTAGGGGTGCAAGGACACTCTTCCTTCTGGTAAGCTAGCCGGCTTCCTCTTCCCTGGCTCACAGCCAAGCAGTCCAAACCACAATGGTGTCACTGTCAACTATGACATCACAAAGTCCCGTGGTGGAAAAAGATGTGTGTAGGCATCAGAGGGGTAGGTCCTAGAGCTGCAGAGCCCCTGTTCCACATGAGGGGTGGGTCCCAAACCCCGAAGCCCCTGCCCTGCATCCTAGGACAAAAAGACACATGGTGTCAGGCCAGAATCAGCACCAAATAAGGTGTCTCCTCTAATGGGTGACAAAAAGCTTCTTTGAGGAAACACCCTTCATTCAGACTTGGACTTCCTTGAGCTTGGAGGCTACGAGCTGGTTGTGCTCGCTGTTACGCAAGTCTGACTTCCTCAGCATCTGGGGGCATGCCTCACTGTTGACATATCAAAGGCACTAAGTTCTAGGGGACAGGAGCAGGAGGGACATCAGCGCTCCAGCTTCGAGCAAGCTGAAAGGCAGCCGCTAAATCTTGCCAATGGGGCCTGAGATGGGGAAAGAATTCTAGCCTAAACAAATGGGAACAAAGTGAGCAAAAAGGGCTGGAGAGTTGGCTCCAGGGATAAACACTTGCCTACAAGTGTTGCCTGAAGACCACAGCTGGGACCCTCCAGAGCCCACATAACTGAGGCGGCTAATTATAAACCCAGCACAGGGGGGCGGAAACAGAGCTCGCAGAATGAACTGGCTAGTGAGAGACCAACTCTGGGTTCAGTGAGAGACCCACCTCAGTTGAATAAACCGCAGAGTGGTCAAGGAAGATATCTAATATCTATTCAGATACAGACATGCACCTATATATAGGCAAATATCCCTACAAATGTACAAGCACACCACTCACACATAAGGAGGAAGGAAGGAAGGAAGGAAGGAAGGAAGGAAGGAAGGAAGGAAGGAAGGAAGGAAGGAAGGAAGGAAGGAAAAGGAAAGGACATCAGTTCTTTTTTTCTTGTGACTCATAAAGCTGCCAGCTCCACCGCTTCTGGGAGAACACTGAGACTAGTGCTGCTGGAAGGTTTCGGATCAGAGAGGTTAAATAACCCGAGCAAGGACACACAGCAAGCCATGAAACTCTGCTCTACTAATACTCAGGCTGTGATCCTTCCTCAAGGTTGTACTGTCTTAGAAGTCACTTAGGCATAGAGAACTAGACAGCTTCAGTTCAGAAGATGGCTTTCCCACCTTGGGTATTAAGTAAACAGACTCTCTGTCTCTCTGTCTCTGTGTGTCTGTCTGTCTCTCTAACACACACACATACACAAATTCAGCTGGAAGAGATTTAAGAGAGAGATCTAAGGACATGTAGGGATGAGCTAGAATAGAGGTTCTCAACCTTCCTAACGCTGTGACCTTTTAATACCAATCCTCATGTTGTGGTGACCCCCAACCATAAAGTGATTTTTGCCATTTTATAACTGTAGTTTTGCTACTGTTATAAATCATAATGTAAATATCAGATACACAAGATGGCCTCAGGTGACCTCCGTGATGCCTAAGGGGGTCACGACTCACAGGTTGACAAGCACAGAGCTAGAGCCTTCTGTGCTCCTACCAACTTCATCATGGTCCCCATTGTCCCTACTCCTCATCGTCCCCAAGTGACATTTAGCACCTGCAACTGAAAGGGTGAGATGGTGACTCCCTGACCATAGAGCTTTTGCTACTACCCAGGGTCCCAGACCCCAGTCAGGCAAGTGATCGGAGGGGCCCAGCCAGGGGACATGGGGCAGGAAGTACATCAGGAAAAGGTGACAGGAAGTAAGTTGGTTTGGGGTACCAGGCAGCAAATTCACTCAAGCAGGAACTTGGGGCAACTGGATAGCTGATGCCTAAGCACTGATGGGGGCCTGAGTCCTTCCTAGCTGTGAACACTGCATATAACCACAAATCAAGACAGACATCAGTGACATCAAAGCCTCAGTCCTAGCCACCACCAGGGGTGTGTTTCCACTGTACAGAGGAATGAGGGAGGCTCAGATCACACAGCCTCTGGTCAGCAAAGGAAGGCTGCAGGCTGACATATGTGTGACTCGGGCCTTGGCCCCTGACCGAGGGAGCTGGTGCCTCACAGTGTCTGGAACTGGGGGGGTACAGCATGTGCACCTTACGTCTGCTCATTGGGACCTCCCCCAGTACCAACCCCAACTTTCCTCCTTGCCAACTCCAGGGCCCTCAGCCACCACCACTGGGGTGGCTCAATCATAACCCAGGGTGGGTAGGGGTAGGAGGTGTAAGCTATTTAGGGAGAGGGTCTCTGGCTCATCAGATCTGATACAGCAGTGGGGAGAAGCACAGAGACACTCTGAAAGATGCAAGCCACCAGAACCTGGATCTGCCCACCAACCTGACACATTTGGCTGCAAAATGGGGTGACGATTCACTACAAAGGTCAGCCAACTATCTCTGACATTCAGCCAAATGTTTTGGGTTTTTTTTTTCCTCTTCTTTTAGTCAGTTTCATGAAGCCCATGGTTATCTCAAATCCCCAGGTACCCAAGGATGGCCTTGAACCGATAATCCTGCCTGCACCACCTTGAGTGTTGTGATTAACTTGTCAGCAAGAGCAACAAGAAATGCAACACATATTATCAGGCATGGTGGCAAACATCTCCCTTCTTCCCCACAAAGGCACCTCGGGTGAACGCTCCCCTTTCCCTACAAAGCTACCCTGACTAGTATTGGGTAGCAAGGGGCAAAAAGTGTCGAAGTGTCGCCCAGCCTTGGAGATGTACAAATGCTCCAGGAAGCCACTTGGCCAGGGACCAGGACAATAGTCCAGGCCATTCTTCAACCCCAGAATGCCAGAGACGCCCTCAGCACGTAGCCCAGATGATTAAGTGCTGCCTAGCATGCAGGGACACATGTCCAGACCTACGTAAGTCCGGTGTTGACGGCACACAGCTGTAATCCCAGCTCTGGAGATGAGCACAGATGATCTGGACTTCAAGGTCATCCTGAACAGCATAGGGATCTGAAGGCCAGGCCTGGGCTACAGAAGACTTTTTTTTTTCTTTTCTTAAAAAATAAAAAAAAAAAAGCCAAGCAAATTCTCTACTACCATGAGTGGGGGTGGGGTGGGGGGTAAATAAAAACAAATGTAACCCATATAACCAGGGCAGTTCTGAGCAAACCCCAAGTCCGTGAAGTGTGTGACCTTCTGGCTGTGTGGCTTCTGGGGTTCTGGAGGTAGTTTCCTCGAGCTGGCCAGTGGGCAGTGTGTGAAGCACATATGGACGAATGCCAGGAGAGGTGATGGAAGGATGGCACTGTACCAGGGTACCTGATCACCTGGCCACTGCCAGATGAAGGTCCCAATACCAAGCCACATCCTCAGTCACAATACAGATGCCCCAGAAGGATGTCAGCCATCAAACAAAAGACAGAGATAGGAGGAAAGAAGGGAGGAGTCTGAGAGGCTCAGCAGTACTGCAGGTACCTAATCCACTCCAGGGCCAGCCTGGGATGCTACAGACTCTGGCTCGAGCAGCTAGCAGAGGTCCTCAGCCCTGTGAATCTCAGGGATGGGAGGCCATTCACATCAGGCTAAGTAAGACCAGAACAAGTGCTCACCTACCCTGCTTCACGTGCTTTATTTGCCAAATAAACGAATGGTTGAATAGGTGAAGGGTAAAGTGAGTTTGATGCCCCTCAAACTTACTCAAATGTCCTCAGGGCTCTCTCTGCTGCCCAGTCCCACTACACACAATATCTCTGAGTCCCTAATAGGGGTAGGAGTGGGAATACAGGTAAGGGAAGGTCTGGGGAAAGCATGTTGGGAGTCAGGCCAGCAACTTGCCTTCAAATCTTACCCCACCACCTCCCAGTTCTGTGATTCTGGCAAACGCCACAGCTTGTCACCGGTCCCCACACCTTTCAGTGGAACAACGGTACCCACCTTGTAGAAACAGCTGGAAGGGAAGTTTCAGTGCCAAGCTGTGACAAAGTGCCCAACACAGTTTCTGGCACTTGAGTGTGCCCAAACCAGGAGCTATACTGTGGAATCAATCATGAGAAGGCTTGCACAGGTTATAGCTAAAGGTCCCCTCCTACCCTTGAGGTGGGTGAGATATATGGAGAATAAAAAGTAGACCGGAATCTATGCTCTATAGAGCAGGTCATCTGGAAGTGGGTGGATATGTACAGGCCTTTCTGGTGAACAGGTGTTTACAAAAGGCTCAGAAGTGTTAAGGGCTGTCAAGTGGACAATGTGTCAAGAGGGGCCATACATGCACAATGTAGACACCAGTTATCAGCTTCACAGAGCACAGGTTCATGTGAGCAGGCAGCACAGATACCTCCATCTGGGCTGGAATACCTGGGAGGTAAGGAGGGGTTTGGCCTCTACCACTAGGAGACACAAAGGCTTCCCAGACAGGGGTGTCTGGGCTTGAGCACGGTCTCTCTGTCAAAGAAGGGTTTGTGGGAGTTGGAACACAGGCAGACTAGCTAAGAGTCCACAGCATTAGTAGCAGAAGGTCTAAGCTGGCCTGGGACTGGTCAGGTCGGGAAGGAAGTGTGAGGGAAACACCTTCAGTCAAACCATCATTTCCCCTGGATCCCACAGAGCCTTGCATGTCCCATCCGGTACAGAAGCTCCTGTGCTCTGGCCCCAGGGACAGACCCCAGCTCAGTGCCCACAGACCCATCCTTCCTTGGAGTTCAGAGCACAATCCTCAGTCAGGCTTATGACCACAACCAGGCACATTCACACTCAGCCCTCAGAACTGGGACTGTACTGATCCAGAGTCCATCCTCGACACCTCCCTGAGGGCCTACACCCACGGAGTATGAGTCCATTCCTTTGAATCCTGAGAAGACCAAATGGTCTGGGGCCACAGAAGCCACCTGCCACTCTACTCCCCTGCAGTCAGATAAGCCCATCCTGTCTCTCAGGATGGGCTCAGGAGGCAGAAAGCATATATGGAGCAAAGCAAAGGCTTATCAGTACAGCAAGCTCCCTTTATGCCCTTCAGAAAAGGTATTTTCTCTGAGCCTCACTTTCCCATACCTATAATCTGCCTTTTTTTACCCAGTCTTCAATCAATGGAGACAGGAAGTAGGAGGAAGAGAAAAAAAAAAAAAAAGACCACTCTAGATGTGACCCTGATCTTGTGTGAGTAATGTGAATACCGGATACTGGGATCTCTAATTGGTCCATTTTCCCGAGGTTCCTTGGGGTAGCTGCCCTCTCTGCCAGTACATAGAGAACATCCTGAAATGTCCCCTGAACACAGCAGGCGGATCCATGGGAGCAATCTGGGTAACAGAGAAGTGACTCACTCCCCAACGGTCGGTCTCTTAACATCAGGAGCCTACTTAGACTCCTGGCCCCGTCGACATCTAGCAATCCCAGTATTTCTAAGAAAGAGACAAACCATGGCGCAGAGAAGGAAGTCTTCAGAAGACGCAACCCGCTCAAGCCGTCAGGCAGTGGCCCCACTCCTTCCCGCTTCGAGACCGCGGGACAGAAGGGACTTCGCAAGGCTGAACGGTGCTCCTGAGCCTGGCTGGGTGTTATTGGAGCCCTGACCAAGCTCGCGGAGAGAGCCACCGGGTATTTCTGAAACGTGAAGCTGCGGGAACCGAGTACTACCCCAGGCTCCCAACGCGCCAGGCTTCGGGTCCCCAGTGGGTTCCCAGAGGCGCGTGGCGCGTGTCTGCTGGGGGTGGGATGGCCTCTCGAGCTGTCCCGGAATTGTGCAGTAGCTGGGATAGGCACTTTGTGATGCGCAGCTGTCCCCCGTGACCCCAAGAGTCACCCACCTGGGCGGGCACTGTGTGCCCGGTGGCCCACAGCTGCAGTTCGATGACCAGCGCGACCCAGAGGGCGGCGGGCGCCATAGGGGCGGCGTTGGCTCCCGCCCTTGTGCCTGGAGCTCTAGGGCCTCAGCTGCGCTCTAGCTGGTGACTGAAAGCGAAACCCCCAGGCCAGGAGCTAGGGCAGACCAGGGGGTGGGGGAGGGCGGGAATGGGCGGGGCTGTGCCCTGAGGACACGCCCCTTTACGCAGAGTCCTCTGCTTTAGCTGGACACCTCCATTTGTGATTCTCTGGCCGCTCTGGGCTTCTTTCTCTAGCATCGCTTCCCGGAGTGACTGAGTCTCTATCACCCCTTCCCCTTTGAGACACCCTTCTAGTGGTGGGGAAAAGACTGGTGCTGAAAACAGGTGCCCACTATATTCGTGACTGGGCACCCTGCTTGAGCCTCCCCTCAGCTGATCTGTCTCCATCAACCCGTCGCCGATCTCAGGGACTTCCTACTCTTCGTGATAGGACCCTGGGAAAAGCAGCCCCAAAGTTGACACCACTCAGGAGAACCAAAGCCTTCTAGATAATCCACTCAGTTAGACTTTAGAACCAGGCTAACTACATGTGAATGTTTGCATTTTCTCGTGGAGTTTATTAATATGAGTTACATAATCTGGCTCCTATAACATGCAGCATATGTCTGCCTACTCCAAGTGTATAGGCACAGCATAAGCAGCATTGTATAGGCACAGCTCTTTTTAGTATGTTTCATTCGTTCCTTAACCATACTTGGAACTATAGGTAAGAGCAGTCCTCTTCTGAGTTCCCTTGGCTGATCAGTAAACAGAAATTGAGGGAGAAAGCCATCCAGAAAGCCTTGCTTCCTAGAACCGACCTCATCTGCCAGTTCACTGTAGCTGTCATCTGGCAGCCCAAGGACACTGTGTATCCCTACAGCCCTGCACAGGGAGCATGTGGAGAGGTGGGGTGGGCAGGGAGGCAGGCAGCTCTTCTGCCCCTCCTCATGCACACACACTCTCCCACTGTAGGCTGATAGAGATGCTGAGAGACTTGTAGCCACTGGCCCTTGTGAGGGCCACCTCACAAGGTACTTTTAGGTTCTGGGGAGAAACTGGGAACTGACCCTTGGGAGGATGGAAAATCCCACCTGCTGGTCAGGAGCCTGGGAAATCACCTGGTTCCCACATGTTTCTGAGACACAGGACTCAGCCCACAACCTTAAGCCCTCTTCAGAGGGGTATAGCCACTGAGCAGGCTCCTGCAGAAGACACGAGGGTGACGTGGTCTGGTCCATCTGAGAAAGCTGGAAGCCAGGGATGAAGTGTCACCTGTCAGAAGCAAGATTCAGTGCTCTGCCCTGGAACCTGCCCAGTGGGTCCAATTAACGCATCCTCTCCAGCCAGGAAACAATGCCACCAAGAATCACACACGGGAGGCCGTAGGCTAGTTCCTAGCTTTGTATTCTGCGGCTCAGCATCACACACCTCATATATTATAAAGAGAAGGGGATGACTTGGTCTCATGGTTCTTATCCAAGGTCAGTGGGGCACAGTTGACGATAGCCTTGCTGGCAAAATCTACATAGTAAGAGGTAAGGAGTAAATATAAATGGTGTGTGTGTGTGTGTGTGTTTCTCTTTCTTATAAATCCACCAATACCAATCACAGTGACTCTACCCTGATGAGTTTTTAAAATGCTAGTTATGACTTTATATAGCATCAGCTGTTATGCTGTAGAAATAGTTCAACCTGACCTGACCTGACACCCCTACGCCATCCCTGACAGCTAACTCAGCACCTGTGCAGGTGCCTTGCAAATCTTCACCAGAGATCTCTTGTTCACATTAATAACGCTCAGTAATTGTGAAACCAGCAGTTACTGGAAGACTGACTACTCAGGGTCAGCAACATATGTCTGCTAGTACACGTGGTCTTGTAGGGGGGAAATGAAGTTTTGTAGGACCTTCCACAGCTAGGAGGGAGGACTGTAGATTCAAACCCAGTTTAGTTACCTTCGAAGCCAAGAGGGCTCCTACACAGCCCAGTCACTGCTCACTCTGTTGCATTACACAGTCCCCTAGGACACAGGTACACCATACTGTTCTGGCTATTCCCTTTGTGCCTAGGAAGCACACAATAGGAACAGCTCAATAATGCAGAAGTGAGTGAGGACTTCTGCTAAGTATACACAAGAGACAATAAAGAGATGAATGCTAGCCAGACATGGCGGTGCATGCCTTTAATTCCAGCACTAGGGAGGAAGAGCTCAGTGAGTTCTTCAAGGCTTGATTATATAGTGAATATATATAGTGAATATCAGGATAGCCAGGGCCATATAGAGAAACCTTGTCTCAAACCACCAAGTGTGGGAGCATGAACGCATGAATAAGTATATATCAGGATTGGAATCCAGTCTAATCCAGTCAGCCCTTGGCTCTACCAACCCCACCATTCACCTTTTAGCCCATCAGCCCTATAGTACAGAAAAGGTCCCATTATTCATATATCAGTCAGCAGATATATGATGCAGATAGGATGGTGGCTTGATTAGGGGTCACAGACAGGGCATCTGAATCTGGTACCTCCCTACATCCCAGGAGAGCCCCAACCCTGTTGCCTCGCACCCCAACAAGCTGACATCTCTGTTTCTGCAAACAGAAGACTCACCTTTGAAAGGCAGAGCAAGCAGGGGTGCCCTCGTTGCTAACTGAGCACTTACTGTATGCAGGTGGCCTGGCGAGCCTCTGAGAGGAAGCACTCCAGCATTAGTCAACACAGGCTTCACCCTCTGACATGGGCACCTGTATGCACCCAGAGAGAATGTGCCAGAAACTGTATCTCCAAAACCCCAGTGCCAGCATCCCATGACTGATTTTTTTCTTTTTTCTTCTTTTGCTTGTTTATGTGTTGTGCCTGTGTTGGCCTACCCGTCTCTTCATATGGTCCTAATGACAAATCAAAGCATGAATCTAACCAAGTTCACCCTGGGGAGCCAATGAGTTTGTTGGACCTTCCTACAGATAGCATGGTAACCCCAAAGCAGCCACATTGGAAAGTCTTCACGCAGCAAGGGTAGTGGCTTGTGTGCAGCTGCATAGAGTCCCTCTTATCATCTTCCACAGCCAAGTACTCTAGAACTTCTAGGGACACACTGAGGCCCCGAGGAACAATTTGGATAGAACTGTGTTCAGATATCTTCTCTTGGGACAGTGGCTGGAAAGTCAGGTAAGGATCCAATAGCCCTCCCCACCCACTTCTCCTCAAGAGAAATATAACTGTCCATTGACCCTGCTGAGATGGACTCTTTTTGCCCCATCTGCATTGTTTTCTAGAAAGGAAGACTTCTGCTATGGTGGTGGTGGTGGTGGTGGTGGTGGTGGTGTGTGTGTGTGTGTGTGTGTGCACACTCAGAGGCACATACATGTTCATTGAGAGCAGAAGTTAATGTCAAGTGTCAATTCTCAGTCTTGTGAGGTACAGTCTCTCACTTGAGCCCACAGCTCACCATTTGACTGGTCTAGCTAGCATGCTCCACAGATCCTGTTTCTAACTCCTGAGTCTAAGATTACAGGAGGACCACAATATCCACTCTGGTATTTTTAGCCCCCACCATGGGTGCTGGGGATGCAGACATGGGTCTCATGCTTGCAAAGTGTTCACTGTACCATCTTACCAGACCCTTGATGACCTGACTTTAAAAAAAAAAAAGATTTGCTTATTTATTTTATGTATATGAGTACACTGTAGCCGTCTTCAGACACACCAGAAGAGGGCGTCAAATTTCATTACAGATGATTGTAAACCACCATGTGGTTGCTGGGAATTGAATTCAGGACTTCTGGAAGAGTGGTTAGTGCTCTTAACCTCTGAGTCATCTCTCCAGCCCCTAACAATTTTTTTTTAATAACACACACACACACACACACACACACACACACACACCTTGGACTGAAGAAGTCATCAGAGGGTTGAGATGCAGCACACCTCAGCCAGTGGCTGGAGGTATGCTGGGGGGAGGCAGCTTCTACCAAGAGAAAGAATCTCTGACATTCTTTTCTGAGTAAACTCCTAGAAACAGCCATAAAGCAATCTCTTTCCAACATGGCCTCTAGGAACCCAGGCATATATAGCTGCTTCTAGGCAATGAGATCCCTGTTCTTCCCTCTCACTGGTCCCAGTCAGGACCTTTATTGCCTGAGTCTTGCCTATGCTTATATCTCTACACCTTGAGTGTTCTGGGCCAGCCCCTCGGTGAGTCACAGACTAAACTCACGAGCAGGAAGCTGTGTTAGCCACAGACTCACAACTGGCTCTTCTGCCTGTCCTCCCACCTGTATGTATCCCTAGACACATACATGCACACACACACATACACACACACACACACACCATGTATATCTTGGGCTGCACTAGTCATTCATGCTGGGAGGTAGAGTATTGACCACCCACCTCCAAAAACGCTGTCACCATCCTCAACTCCTGTGAAGCAGGGTCCCCCCTGCCTAGGGGCACAGATCTTCCCACCTCTGGGCCTCAAAGAGGACCCAGTCAATTGGGGGAAGGTTGCTAGGAGGCATTCAAAATCTCTATTCTGAGTTGTCTTTTCCAAGTCTCTAAAACGATCCAGCTGCTTGGCCAATATTTATTGTTAAATCATTATCTAAGAGGCTCTCCTGGACTGGCCCTTAAGGAATAGATCACTGTACATTGTATATGGTTATGTTATAAGGCTTTTAAATGTGTGATCAGTAAATGCCTTTTAAAGAGAAATAAATAAACAAGGGGGCAGAGTTCAATGGTCAAGTGTTTGCCACAAGAGCTTCGACACTAGAATTCAGATAACCAGCACCCGCAAAATGGTGTGTGGGTGTGGTAGGCAGTCTGTTCTCCCAGCATATGAGTAGAAACAACGGAGTCCTGCAGTAAGCTAGTTAGCCAGATAGTCCAATCTAGTGAAGAATGGCTAAGGAAAACACATTCAAATACACATACACATGCACATACACATACACATGTGTGCACACATGCACATACACATATACATACACATGTGTGCACACATACACATGCACATGCACATACACATGTGTGCACACATACACATGCACATGCACATACACATACACATGTGTGCACACATACACATGCACATACACATATACATGTATGCACATATACACATGCACATGCACATGCACATATACATGCACGCGCACACACACATCCCTCTAGGGCTGATGTTATAGGTGCTAGGTGCTGCCACGGGTGCTATGAACTGAACTCAAGTCCTCTGAAAGAGTGGCAAACACTCTTAACTAATGCTAAGACATCTCTCCAACCCCTTATTTCAAACTCTTTCACTTTGTCAATAAACTAGATGTCTTTGCCTCTGAGCTACAGTCCTCTCTCATGCCATTTCTTCCCAAGGACAACTGCTTTGAGTCTGATGTTTCTCTAGACTATTTTCCGCCTTAGTATGAAAAATAACACAGAAAATTTCAGTTGAGGCCTCAGATCTGTGGGCTCTAAATCCTGGGGGTTTACTCAACCAGGGCTCAGAAATGTTCTAGAGAGCAAATGTACAGAGCCATATTGGGGCAGTCTTGCACTTGGTCAGAGTTTGACTTTGGTCAAGGTTAACTTCTCCCAGTTAGCCAGGATCCTGCTCCACCTAGGGTGGAGTGCACGTAGTAAAGGTTAAGTTCATTGTTCTTCCTGGTATAGGGATTCCTGAATTAAACAGGTGACCCACCCAGCTGCCGGAGCAGTCAAGACGAAGACCTCCAAGAGAAGCTAGACAACTTCCACCGGAACTCAGCCTGGAGTCTGGGGGGAAGGGTTTGCCCGAACTGTTAAAAGGTCCGGCGCCATTAAAGTTTACGGCTTTGATCAGTGAACATTGACTTAGCCGTACTTTCTTTTCGCCACTCTTCCCTATGACCCCAAAATTCTCTCAACAGGTAACCCAGTTTACATGTGGCTGCGGGCGGCTACATAGTGGCGCCTGAACGTGGGAAGACCTGGCACGAGAGAATTTCTTGAGGTAGCCCTATCCAGCGAAGCTTCGCAGAAAAAGGTGAAAATTAATGGTGTCCGCACGGTAAGCAACATAGAGGGCAAAACTAGCGCTAGTGAATTCGTGTCTATGGTTGTGAGTGCAGGAATGGATACAGTTTTTCAAGCATACTGCGTGGACCCAGCGCAGGACTGCTTGGGTTGATAAGATAGGGAAATATGGGGAAGGAATTTGGTAGGCATTTGCCCAAAGCTCGTAAGAGCTGATTTCGGCGAAAAGAAAGGGGTTTTTAAAAATAGGCATATGTCCACAGCTTCTAAGAGCTGTTTAAAGAGGAAAATGGATGCAATTGCTTAACAAGCACGCTTAACTTTCTGTGTATCTTTCCGTGTTTGTCCCGGTGCACCGACTGTCTATGTGTATGTTTATGTCCTCTCTGTGTCTTTGTGTGAATGACTGTTTCATGTTAAAAAGGAAAAATTGGTAAAGATTACATCTGCTGGTAACCTCTTGAGCTAGCCACAGTTTGTGTGGGGATTGATTCAAAGCCACGCTGCAGCAGCGTAGCTCACTCACCCAAGAGGCAAGCATGGCTGGGGAAAAAGCCGCTCTTAAAGCCCAGAAACCTCGAGATTTGGGAAGACTTTGGTTTGGCTTGTGAAATTCATGTAGTCGCTTTATACTTGTTTCTAATTGGTTTTAATGATATAAGGCTTTACATTTCTTGACTAAAGAGTTATAAATAAATTGGTTATTATGTAAAAGGTATAGTGTTATTAAGAAAAGGTTAGTTTAAAACTGGTGATTCAGTGTTAGAGCTATCTTAACTAACTACACGTGGCCTAACGCCACTCATGCCTTGTTCTTGTTTATAATTGGATTTAAAGGTATATTTTGCATGTCTTGACTATAGAGTATTGGCTTAAGTCACTGCACATGATTTAAAAGGTATAATGTTATTAACAAAAGTTAGGTTAAGGCTGGTAGTTTAGGGTAGTCGCCATTTTGAACACGTGGCATGATGGTTAAGGCTGGTAGTTTAGGGTAGTCGCCATTTTGAACACCACGTGGCATGACGCAATCCAGGAAATACAGGCCTTTGGGACGCTCCTAAATTGGCATGGTGTTTCATGTGAATCTTGGCCTGGAGATTAGACTTAATGAAGATTAAGATTTAAAATATTGTCTCTTTAATAAGTTACACTGTTATACACTTGAACATAAGAACTGGCATACAAACCTTGTGCTGTAAATATGTGTTTGCCATTAATTTTAAAGAAAATAGATTGTTTAAAATTGAGATTTGCTTCCAAAATTACAATTGTGCTCTAATATTGCAAGAAAACATTGAGTTACAATAAAAATCAGTGTGTCATTGGCTACAGTTTTCAGTTTGCAGGCTCGTAATTGTTAACATTTTGTAATTAAGATAATTTTGAGAGTGATACAGCTATGGGTTTTAGGGGCCCATTGCCACTTTTCCACAAGTTTATAGGCTACAATGGTAGGAGCAAAATTTAACCCTCCAAGATTAAAAAAGAGATCTCTGTGGAAATGTATTTGATATCAAGTAGGTTCCTTTGACCATGAAATTACAGGTTTCTTTTGTTTAATCCTTAAATTGTCCTTGTAGGTTTGGGTCTGGTCTTAGATAAAAGGCTCAGATTAGAAGATATTTACATTTGAGGAATCTCATACAATGTCCTTGCCAAGGACTCAAGGTGGATCCTAGGGCAGATAAAAAAAATTTACATTTG
This sequence comes from Apodemus sylvaticus, assembly GCF_947179515.1. Taxonomy (NCBI): domain Eukaryota; kingdom Metazoa; phylum Chordata; class Mammalia; order Rodentia; family Muridae; genus Apodemus; species Apodemus sylvaticus. The sequence goes on from NC_067474.1 coordinate 159,522,653, forward strand.
AGTTAATGCAAAGCTTAGAGTTGCCTCAGGGGAAGCTAGTGAGGAAGCTTGAGAAATTGTTTCTGCCTTACAGGCCCCACCTAGGGAGTGTTTGGCTTAAAAAAAAAAAAAAAAAAAAAAAAGTTTTTGACTTATCCAGGTGTGGGTTAAAATGCAGTTCAAATCTATGAAAGGTCAAGGAGGCTATAAAAGCATTAACATTTGGCCTGTCTACTCCCTATAAAATTATTGTAAATTTAAAGGGTTGGTTTTTTGCTTTACATTCTGATAATTATAAAAGCATTTGCTTCTAATTTTAAAGAGACAACAAAACAATTTCATTAGAAAGTTTTGCCTCAAGGAATGGCTAACAGCCTTATGTCTTGTGAGAAAAAGTGTTTTGTCTCTGTTTCAATACTAGAAGTTAAGATCTTAAAATTTTCAGTGTATAATGTTCATAGAATGTTTGTTACAGGCCCTTGCTCCTATAGACTTTTAGAATTTTTAGGTAAATGGCTTTCAAAAGTTGTTAGGATATATTAATTGGCTTTATCTTATATTTACCTCATTTTAAGCTTGCCACAAAAGGTCTTAAACCTCTGTTTTCAAGGTAGGAAACGTTTGTTCCTTGCTTCAAGCAACAATCAAATTTATTATTAATGGTTGATCTATTACATGGCAAGCATTTTTAGGCAAAATTAATAATTGTTATCCAAAAGATAATTTGTACTATCAGATCACATGTTTATTCCTTTAAGTTTCTCCCTGCTTCAACACAGATACCTGAATTGGGTGCTATAGCAGCTATTTTTAAGATGTTAAAGGTCAAGCTTTTAATAATAGTAGATATACATAGCTCATGGTTTATAATTGCTTAAAATTGGTCCATTTTTAATACTGCTAATTCTTAATATTTACAGTTTATACAAATGTGATTCAAATTTCTAAGAACAAAGGATATGTTCTCTAAATGACTGTCCTTTAGGTATTTGAAATAATTTTATATTTTGTGCACATCAAATTATAAAGATTTGTTCTTGATGTCCTCAATTTCTACCTCTACCACGTAATGGTGTTAATCCTAGAGGACTTAGTTATTACAGATAAATGATATTCATATTTCTAATTTAAAAGATTAAAAAAATATGTACATGTGACTAATGATTCATTTTTAGGCTGTCTAGTTGCAACTGCTCTAACAGAAAAAGCAACTATATTTTATATAATTACATAGTTATTGCCTATGTTATGGTTTATACTTTGTGTTCCAACTTAAATTAATAAAACAATATCTTCTTGGAAGAAAGAAGAGAGGGGAAATCGTGTCCCTGTACATATAATTTAAATTATGCTTGCATGTTTTTAAGAAAATTTTAAAATTTAGATGCCAAGAAACTCCTTGCTAAATGTATATGACATCTTGTAATTAGACATATTGATGTCTAGGTGAAATGAAGGAATTCACTTACTAACATATGCCATGATCCTGATTTAATATTGGGGGAGAAGGCATGTCCTCTGTTTTTTCCACAGAATGCTGCAGAAGATATGCTGACTGTGTGCTTGCTGAATGCCCAGACCATGGTAACATAAGAGCTATATTGGATATATGTTCTTGACTTACCTCAATTGTTAAATGTCCCAGGTTAGATAAATTGCCTAGCTTCAAGCTTTTAGACTTTGTGGGGCAGAACATGGAGACTGTTATGCTAGCTTAGGAAAAATTAATTAGAAGAGTTAAAATGACCCTTCTCCTTATTGTGCTCAGCTGACTCAACCATAGACTGGTCTAGAAATAATTCCAATTTTGAAGATTCCAATTTTGAAGATGGCTAACAATCTTCAGCCAGCTGTGTTAATTTAACATATAGTCTCCACTTTTCCTGAGAAGTAACAGCTTAATTCTTGATTCACAAGGCTACCTCTCCCACCTCAGAGGCCAAGCCTTGGGTCCTCAAAGTTGTTAATTTACAACTGAATTGGATACTTCTGGGACAAGTTAATCCTATTCCACCTTTAACTCTTGACCTTGTCTGTTAAGCAGACTGGCTGTCTCCACCCAGGCTCACCTGGATGGAGAGATTACATGTCTGTTAAAGACACTTGCAGACCCCCCTGGCTTCAAAACTTACACAAGTGGATCTCCAAAGAGGGAGCCACATAGAACTCAGATCTATGTGTGTTTGTTTATGAACAAACATGGGTACCAGCGAGACGTGCGAGGCAAAGCACTGCATGGGGAGGTGAATTTCTGCTTCTGAGTCCCCAGGAAGTACACCTAATTGCATAGGGGTTAACGTCGAGAGGCTGTCCTTAAAATAATAAGGGAGCCTATTACCCCTCCTCTGAAAAAGACGTTATACAATATTTAAGAGGAATTACGGTCAATGCTTCCCCTCCTGGTTAAGGCCCGCCTTCTTATGAAGGATATTTATCCACTTGTTTTCTACCTCCTCGTGTTCAAATTAATAAAAAAAGGGAGGACATGTACAGAGCCATATTGGGGCAGTCTTGCACTTGGTCAGAGTTTGACTTTGGTCAAGGTTAACTTCTCCCAGTTAGCCAGGATCCTGCTCCACCTAGGGTGGAGTGCACGTAGTAAAGGTTAAGTTCATTGTTCTTCCTGGTATAGGGATTCCTGAATTAAACAGGTGACCCACCCAGCTGCCGGAGCAGTCAAGACGAAGACCTCCAAGAGAAGCTAGACAACTTCCACCGGAACTCAGCCTGGAGTCTGGGGGGAAGGGTTTGCCCGAACTGTTAAAAGGTCCGGCGCCATTAAAGTTTACGGCTTTGATCAGTGAACATTGACTTAGCCGTACTTTCTTTTCGCCACTCTTCCCTATGACCCCAAAATTCTCTCAACAGGTAACCCAGTTTACATGTGGCTGCGGGCGGCTACAAGCAAACAAGAAAAAACCTTGAGTATGCATATTGAACAGATACAGACCTTTTTTCTCGACATTATTGTTTGTTTTCTAAACTCATAAAGGTATCAGACATACCTTATAAAGATGGCTCAAGGTCTATAAGCAAATGCGTGTGTTTCCCAAAAGCATTACACTCTTTTACCTAAGGTACTAGAGCATGCATGGTTTAAGTATTCTGAAAAGCAGGGATTCTGAATGGGAGCATCCGTGGGCTTGAGTATCTGTAGGAAGGGGCTCCAGGAGCTGCTTCCAGGTGCTGCTGCAGGGGGGGGCTATGTTTCAGATGCATGCATATTCGCCCATAAAAACCTGAACAGCAGGAGCATGGTCTGCCTGTAGACAGCACTGTCTCTGAGATGGGAACATCCATCCACACGTTGGCTGCTGAGTTCGCTTCCAACTTACTTCTCTTTCACTAGCTGTGCAGACTTGTGTACTTGCCCCAAGGTCTATCCCTATCTTCCCCTGTACCCCTTTTGTGGACTTTTGGGGATATGCAAAGCACCATCTCTTGTACTGCCAAACACAGTCTCATCAAAGGCACAGAAGACAGTTTCCCTAGGTGGTAAACCTAGAGAGCAGGGCTGCTGGAGGGAGCTGGTGCACATTTTCATTTCCACTGGGTCCTGTACAGCGAACTCTAGATGCCCAGGACCACATCTGCAGTGTCGTTCCATTTCCGTATTTTCTTTAATAGAACTAATCTTTTCTCCTTTCCCCTTTCTCTTTTAAATTTTTAAAAAATTTTGTTTTTAAAATGTATTATTTAGGGCTGGTGAGATGGCTCAGCAGTTAAGAGCACTGACTGTTCTTCCAGAGGTCCTGAGTTCAATTCCCAGCAACTACATGGTGGCTCATAACCATCCATAATGAGATCTGACACCCTCTTCTAGTGTGTCTGAAGATAGCTACAATGTACTTACATATAATAATAAATAAATCTTTTTTAAAAATGTATTATTTATCTTTATTTCATATTCGTTCATGTTTTGCCTGGATTTATATCTGTGTGAGGGTGTAGGATCCCCTGGAACTAGAGTTACAGACAGTTGTGAGCCGCCATGCGGATGCTGAGAATTAACGACTTGAACTCAGGACCTCTGGAAGAGCAGCTAGCACTCTTAACCTCTGAGCCATTTCTCCAGCCCTTAAGCTTTCTTTTTGGGACAGTGTCTTATGCAGCCCAGGCTGGCCTGAAGCTTATTGTGTAGCTAAGGATGACCCTGAACTCCCATCCTCCTGCCTCCACTCCTCGGTGCTGGGATTATAGGTGTTTACCAGGTGTCCATCCATGCCATGTTAGGGATGGGGCCCAGGGCTTTATGAGTGCTGGCAAGCATGCTATCAATTGTATCATATCTCCAGTCCCCTTTTATTTATTCATTCATTCATTCATTCATTCATTCATTCGTTTGTTTGTTTGTTTATCTGTTTCCTGGTGCTTGGATTAGACCCAGGCTCTGTAAACTCTAGGAAAGGACCCGAGTCACACCTCCAGTCTGCCCCCTTTAGCAATTCTGCATCACTCCAGAATGCTCTCAATTCTGCATCACTCAGCGGCACCCGTGAAGGACTTTCGGCAGCAAGATGAAGGGGCTTAAAAGGGGGGGTACAGGGGGTTAGGTGAGTGTGGCTAGGCGGCGTGGGGGAAGGTGTCCAGGCAGGCCCTTGCCTGGGCACCTCTGCCCCTGAGGGACCACACACACACAGACATGGTATAGAATAGAGTTTATTGGGAGTTAGTAGGAGAGAGAGAGAGAGAGAGAGAGGGAGAATAGAGAGAGTGGAGGCCGGCCATGACCATGTGGGGGGGGGAAGAGCCCCAGGGGCAGAGAGGTGAGAGAGTGGGAGAGCAGAGAGCAAAAAGGGAGAGGAGGAGCAAGTAGCCCCTCTTATAGTGGGCCAGATCTCTGGGGCGGGGCATACCTGGCTATTGCCAGGTAGGTGTGGGGTGGAGCTTAGACAAAACCCCAACAACCAGTCCACTGCCTGACCCCTCTCACCTGAAGTCTGAGAGAGCATTTCCCAGGACCAGTCCTCCTGCCCTCACTCTAATTCCACACCCACTTCTTCCCCCCATCTTCTCTGTCTCTCTACAACCACCTACGTCCTCTGCCCCTCCACATCTTGCTTGTCTCTCCCTCTGTCTCTGAGAGACACAGGGAGATGCTGGTCCACAGGTTTCTAGGTACAGACTTTAAGACAAGCAATGGCTGCCCCCACCCTTATATACACTGTCAATTCTGGCCTGTTTCCCTGTCTCGCTCTATAAATGGCCCCTCTGCCCTCTGCTGTGTTTTCTAAGTCTGAGCACAATTTCTTTCATATTCTCTTGCTCCCTTGCTCATTGGCTCTCGGTCTAGAGGGTTGAGTGAACTGTATTATTTGGATCTTGCTACACATTGTTCACCCCAGTCTCTTTCCCCTCTCTCTGTCTCTGCCTCTGTCTCTGCCTCTCTTTTTTTCTGTGTGTGTTTAACCTGAGCTCCAGTCTCCTGCATGTTAAATATGCACTCTTCCACTGAGCTATGGTAAATACGTTAAATATGCACTTCCCCCAAATCTGTTTTCTCTGAGACCCTGTTCCCCATCCCACCCCAGCTAGGATCCTTACTGCTGCAATCTATCCATTCTTGTAAATAAATCTGGTGTGGCTTATGGGTGTTGGAGTGTCTCAGGGGTAGGCTGTGGACCACAGGCTACCGGGTACAAGTGTATCTATTTCCCCAACACTGCCCTAACACTGATTCTTCTGTGCCGCCCACGCAGTCGCACCCTACCAGCAAGGCCAGAGAGTTCCTATTTTGGCACGTTTTCCCCTGAAGTCCCCATTAGCCAGCTTTCTGACTCGGGCCAGTTTGGTGGGTGTGGAGTGGAACCCGCTGGTACCTCATTTGCATTTCTCTGAAGTTCGTGGGTCTCAGCACCTCTTGGCTGCTGCTGAGTCATCCGGGTTTCCCCTTCTCTGAACTGCCTTTCAACATCCTTTCATCGGATCGTTATTATTTCCTGTCTTCTTGTAGATCTGCTCTAATTCTTCGTATCTTCTAGATATTTATCCTTCGTCATTTTTCAGATATCATAAAAGACCTCCTCCATTCTGGTTTGTGCTTGCTGTCTTGATTCGGGTTTTCCCTTCGTTGTTTAAACATTCCTTAATTGTGCGGCTGATAGGCTCAAGAAGTAAAAGATTTGTTCTGTTAAGCCTGACAGCCTGAATTGGATCTCCAGGAGTCACAGGGTGGGAAAAAACTAATTCCTGAAAGTTGTTCATGTTCTTGTTTCTCACCCCACCCCCAACACACACTCCAATCTACATACATACATAACATACATACATGTAATTTTTAAAAATATTTTTTAGAGGTCTATTTAAAAAGCCCTTTGTTTGGTGTGTGTGTGTATGTGTTTTATTTTGTGGGTTGTTTTTTGTTTTACTTTTTGAGACACAGTTTCCTTGTGTAGCCTTGGCTATCCTAGAACTCACTCTGTGGACCTGGCTGGCCTCCAATCCAGAGAGTTCCCTGCCTCTGACTCCTGAGTGTTCGGATTAAAAGCTTGCACCACCGTGGCCAGCTCCCGCCCCCACAAAAAAATCCTTAATTTTACTGTAACAAAAATCCATCAGTATTCTCCATTAGATCATAGTTGAAAGGACTGTCTTTACCTGGAAGTCATGGAGATGCTTTTATCTTTTCCTTTTGTTGGCTTAATAATCTTAGCTATCACAATTGGGCCAATCAAAGATCTGGACTATATGTATTATCTATGATATAAAGACCCAACTTTATTTCTGTCTGCCTGACTTTCTTATACTACCAAACAAACATTCCATTCTTCCATCATTTATTGTAGGTAGGTGGGTCAGTTGCTAGAACAGCTTGTTTCCTCTCTCAGTCTTGTTACTTCTAGACCTGCTGCACATTGTTGTTGGTAGATCCTTGAAGAATATTTAGTAGACAGGTTGAATTCTCTTCATTTGCTACTCTTTTTCATAATTGGCTTAAGGGAAGATTGCTCCCCCATCATCACCACCACCACCATCACTATCACCATCATCATCATCATTATCATCATCATCATCATGGTGACTGATGAGAGGGCTTACTGGGTAAGAGTGCTTGCTGCACAAGCATGAAGATTTGAGTTCAAGTCCCCAGCACCCACGTAAGAAAACAGGTTTGGTCATACATTCCGGTAACCCTAGTGCTGTCGAGAGCCGAGACGAGTAGTTCTATAAACCAGCTCTATAAAGATGTCCTCTGACTTCCACACAGAAGCACTGAGGCATGTCTGCTTGTGTAGACACACACACACACACACACACACACAGAGAGAGAGAGAGAGAGAGAGAGAGAGAGAGAGAGAGAGAGAGAATAAATGTAGGGTATCTAAATGAAGATTTCACTCAACAACTGACAGTTGACTTTTGGGGGAGAACAGATTTATTCCATCCATGAGCACAGATCACCCTTGACATCTTCCCACGGTTTTCCTTTCTCTCTGGCCATTTGGATGCGACTGGGGCCAAATAATCACACCTACCCTGACAAATCCTTTCACATCCAGGTTCCCAGGTAATATCTGCAGCAGCAACTCCAGACCAGGCAAGTGGCAGGACTTCCTAATCTCATCTTTTATTTTAATCAACTCCCACAAGTCCTCACAGACAGTAGAGCGTGGGCACCTGATACAGAGAAAATATCATTATAATCCCAAGTTTGTGAAGTATAGTTTGCCAGGTAGTGGCTGCTTGTTATGTTACACCAGGCACTCCAAAGAGGCTCTAGTTCACAGGCAGAGAACTTAAGGTTCTTCAGGATGCCTGACCTCATGGGATATAGAACATGTGAGATGTGGAACGCAGACATCAGAGCAAAATAGCTGCCATCTTCATCAAATTAATGATCCGTCTTGTTGACTATGGACATCCCTTCAGAGACAGAGGAAGTGAGAGGGATCATTGGACCTTATTTGAGTTTCCAGCCACTGAAATCTGCCACAGCTTCATGTGCCTGTGGTCTCGGGAGATGCTGGAGCACACGGACCGGAGAATGCTAATTAAGAGGGGCTCTATCTGTGGCTTACGGAGAAGCCACCATCCATGTGGCATGACGTTTCCAGGGCAGACGCCTTGTGGTCATCCAGGCTCCTGTAAACAGCTCCTCATTCATGCCAGTAAGGACGTCCAATAAACACAGTGGCTCTCCAACGTGAACTCCGGTAAAATCGTACTTCCGTTTGTCCTGAGGACCTTATAAGGAGCGGGTAGGCATTCTTTCTGTTTCCTTGTGGGAAGAAATTCTCAAAACAATATATGGCACCTTCCCGGAACAATGACTTGGGAGAGGTTGAGTGACAGACCGTCTGGTTCTGTGGCCACTGGTTGTTTGTTTGTTTGTTTGTTTGTTTGTTTTAATCAACCTCAGCATGCCTCACTCTTCCCAGGGCCTCCACTTCCCAATCTGCAGTCTGGGAAGGAAGAGTTGCTGGGCCTCGGAGTTAGGAAGCCCTTGTGTAGCTCAGCTCAGCCCTCCTTGCTCCGCCCCCTCCAGGCTCTATCACCACACTGCCTCTCCCTGGGCCACTACCAGCCCAAGAGCCAGCGTAGAGTATCTGCATTTCTAAGTTGAAAAGCCTTCTTCACCTTAGAGCTAGAGTTGACAGAAGATGAAGGGGAGGGGGGCAGGGGTGATGGGCATGGGCTCAGTTCCCTGCCAGGCTGGACACTGGATAGGTCTAGTTCCATTTCAGGAGGTAACCATCAGCTTCCCTCCTCCCTGTTCTGAGAGGCTTGGCTCCTGAGAATGAGTCAGAGTCTGTGCTCCTCAGGAAGGAGCTAGGTAAGCCCATGGCCTCCATGTCCCGGACTGCAATTTCCCCAAGCACTTCTCCCTTCCTTTATTTAGAACAGAAAAGAAAGAAATGGTTTTCCCTGGGTTGAGTTTCTCAATCTACACTCGGTCAGATGTTTATGAGTCCGTACCTTGCAGCAACCTCGGCTAGAGGGCAGTACAGTGACTCAGTGTGGACCTGGCTCCTTGCAGACAGCCCAAGGAAGGAACAAGAGTGATTCTGGCTTCTCAAGGGCACAGTGACTACGCCATCTCTAATTTGTCCCCAGGGAGAAGTCTGTCTTCGGCATCTCCATTCCTGATCCCCACACCTGTTCTTCCTGCCCTGAGGACTCAACATATGAGCACTGATTGCAAACCAGGCAGAATAGCTGTGTCCCTTTATCCTCTTTCAGTTGAAGTACAGCCCTGTGCCCCAAAAGAGAGCCCAGGAACCTTTAGTTTCTAGAACGATGTATTTCAGTTGCCAAGAAGTTTCCTGATGAGCCGATTTTAGGAGATATGGTGGCATACATGCGTGAAAATATAATGAAACTCAATATTTCGTGCACTAACTAAAATAAAAAAATTAAATTATGGGAGCAAACTATTTTAGGCAGTGGGACTAACAATTGAGACAGAACCTAGACCTGGGCTCGAGCCCTAACTCAGGCCATTACTGGTATGTGACTTTAACCATTGGCAGATCTCTTTATCTTCCTCAGCCCCACCCTGCTTCCCTCAACTGCCAAACAGAGGCGGCAGGCCTCTGGGCGCTAGGCAAATGCAGACTCAGAAAGGCTGGGGGTGTGTCTCAGTAAGCAGAGTCCTTGCCTAGGATGCAGTAAATAAATGCAAACTCATTTTTTTTGTTTGTTTGTTTTTTGTTTTTGGCTTTTTCGAGACAGGGTTTCTCTGTGTAGCCCTGGCTGTCCTGGAACTCACTCTGTAGACCAGGCTGGCCTCAAACTCTGAAATCTGCCTGCCTCTGCCTCCCAGAGTGCTGGGATTACAGGCGTGCACCACCATCACCTGGCTCCTAAAATGATTTTTATCCTGGACCTTGCCTACTGAATCTTGGTGATAAATTAGTTAGTCTAATATGAAGTCATCTCAGGAAGATCACCAGCTTATCAGATGATACTAGGACATATTAGCTTGTCCTATGATGGCTCCTGACATCTAAGCCACCATGCCTCAAGATCCGGATCAAAAGTGTGTCATCCCAGGTTTGTTTCTAGACCGGGTTTCTCTGTATAGCCCTGGCTGTCCTGGAACTCACTCTGTAGACCAGGCTGGCCTCCAACTCAGAAATCCGCCTGCCTCTGCCTCCCAAGTGCTGGGATTAAAGGCGTTCGCCGCCGCCGCCGCCGCCCCCCCCCCCACCACCACCCCCCCACTCCCCCACCCCCCTCACCCCCCCACCCTCCCCACCCCCCACCCCCCCACACCCTCCCCACCCCCCACCCCCCCCATCCCCGGCAAATGCAGACTCAGAACATGAAGGTTTAGGGAAGGGTTTCCTGAAGAAAGGCCAGCTGTGCTTTTCCCCTGCAGTCTTGAAGGAAACCCCCCTGGTGCCAGCATCTCCAGCCCCTCCTAAGGCTAGGCCAACTTCCGGCTGACTGCCCACACAGCACCTCTGCCTCTCTTCCTGGAGCATGGAAGACATCCTCTCCTCCCTTTCCCTTCAGCAACCAGGACAAGCACAGACAGTGGGGCAGTGTGCACGCCAGACTCACAAACTGCCCATTCTTTGTCCTTCTGCCAACCGTTCATTCTATCCCGCCTGCCACTCTATCATCCCCTTCTTCCGATTAACCTCCTGTGATGGTTCCTAGTGACCATCGGCTAGGCAGGATCTAGGATCATCTGGAAGGCACACCTCTGAGAGAGCCTGTGAGGAGTTTCTAGATTGGGTTGGTGAGGTAGGGAACACCCCCTACATGTGGGCGGATCCATTCCAAGGGCTGGAGTCCCAGACTCAATACAAAGGCGAAGGTAAGGAGAGCATCAGCAAACCATCTGGTTCTCAGCTGCAGATTCCACAGGGGCAGCGTCCTCACACGCCTAGCTCGATGCCTTCCTCATTGTGAGCCAACGTAAAGCCCTCCTTCCTTGAGGTGCTTGGTCAAGTGTCGGGTCACAGCAATGAGAAACGTAACTACAATATGTCCCCATAGTTTGGGCCACATCCTCAAGTCCTACTGTGACCCTGACTCACCCTGAGGTTCCCCCCTCCCCCAATCCCCCACACCACACACTTTATCTATCAGTTGCACCAGGGCCCTCAACATCATGACCCTGCAGTTTGATCTTGATAAATATTTATTTAACAAAGTTACATAGGTCCACCCTTACTGCACCCTGCCTGGTATGGGCAGGCCTATTAGAAGCACTCTACAGAGGAGGGAGTGGAGCCCAAGCCTCCCCCGGGTGTCATCTACTTGACTATAAAGCTCCAAGCCCCTTAAGGTCAAAGGTCAACTGCAGGCTTCCCTTCCCAGGTGGGCTTTGACACTGAAAGAATTGTTTTGCATACCCAGACCCTACCCTTACAGTGCTACTCAGCACCCAGTACTCTGCCTCATAGTGCTCCCTGCCTGATATGTGATAGGTGTTCTACGCATGCCTGTAGCTCAAGCAACTGAATGAGCGAATGAATAGTGGTTTGAGTGAGAATGCGCTTCCCCATAAACTCACATATTTGCATGCTTTGTCCCCAGCTGATGAGCATTTTGGAGAGATTAGAAGGCATGGTCCTATTGGAGGAGCTGTGTCACTGGGAGTGGGCTTTAAGGTTCCATGCCCAGTGTCTCTGTCTTTGTGTTGCCCATGGATCAAGATGTAAAGCTCTCGGCTACTGCTCCAGCACCATGCCTGCCTGCCTGCCTGCCGCCACACTTCCTGCCGTGATGGTGATGGACTAACCCTCTGAAATTGTAACCAAGCCCCTAGTTTAGGAAGGCAAGGAGTTACCTTAGTCATGGTGTCTCTCCACGGCAATAGAACAGCAACTAAGAATAAATCCTTCTTCTCAGACACAGATCTTTTTTTTTTCCCCCCTGGGTTTCTGAGACTTGACCTCCATTCCTCAAGCCTTCAGTGCACGGGAGCTGTATGACCCGGAAGGGCTCCAGGAAGGGGAACGAATACGTGAGCATAAGAAGTTCAGAATGCCAGCACTAAGCAGCCACTTCATGGTGGTGGTGGTGGTGGGGGCGGAATCCTCCATGCCAGTGACTCTAGAGGTGCAGTTGGGCCTCAGACACGGTTAAGACAGAGCTATGGAAACTCTCAGGCATGTTTGAAGAGGGCCAGACTAGTAGACTGTGGCCCTAGGGAGCCACTGAAGGTTCCATGCACTTGGCCAGCCCTTGGCTTTGGAAAGGAAGTGGAAACCAGGAGGCAATCATTGTCTGGGTATTTTCTGAGCCCCTGGATGCCAGAATATCTTCCCCAGGGCTTAGCATTGACCAGGCAAACCAGGCAGTGTAGCACATGATTCCTGTAGCCAATTCTACAACACCAGTAAAAGTGCCGAATATTATAAAGCAGCCACTGAAAGAACTCAGAAAGGAGCCCTGCCGGAGCTACAGTTGATCACAGACAAGTGGCTGGGACCTGGAGTCCTCTCCAGATGACCTGGGTTCGAATCCTATGTGCATCATTTGGTAGCTGTGTATTAAGTGACTTAACTTCTATTCTGAGCATCAGTTTCCTCACCAGCAGCACAGGAGTATCTGTAGCCACCACTTCTGAGCATCCTGTGAGGAGGTTTATGGGAGAGAGCATAAGAAGCCTCAGAGGGGGTTGGTTCTATCTCTCCTCCTAACATGTATGGGCTGCTGGAGGGCAGGGATAAGGGCCCTTTATCTGACCCAGAAAGGACAAGTGGCATTCAGGGAAATCTGATGACTGGCCTTGGTCCCAAGGTCAATGGTTCATCTTGCAAAAGTCCAGAATTTGCTGAGGGTCTCTGTCCAGGGTGGGGCCTTCCTTGATGTATGTTGAAGCTCCTGGCATTTCCCAAGCTAGCAAATAAAAAAACCACAACCTGTGACATCCTGCTCTTGAGTAATCTGTCTGCAGCTCTGACTTCCTGACCAGGCTCTTTGCCGTTTGACCAGCCAGGCTTTGCAGGAGACAGGGTCCATCCAACCCTAGGAAGTGCCAGAGCCTGTCCCCTGCTCAGGCGCCCAGGCAGGAGCTCTGAGAGCCTCAGTGTCTCCCTCTGAAAAGAAAAACTTAATGGAGCCACCAATGTTCTTGAGGCAGACAAGGGAGTATGAAGCTCATCCCTGCCCTCGTGTGTGCATCGGCCCTCGGATGCTCAAGCCATCCCTGAGGACTACGGAATACATGCTTCAGACAGAAAGACTCGAATCCAGAGCTGGAGATCTGGCTTAGTGGTTAGAGCACTTGCCACACAGTGAGGGGACTGCAGTACAGATCTCCAGAAACCCAAATAAATGCTGGGCAAAGCTTGGGGAAAGTAAAAACCCACCTGTAATTTCAGCCTTGAAATGCAGAGGCAGGGAATCCTGAGAGCAAGCTGGCTAGCAAGATTAGCCACATCAGTGAGATCTGGGCTTGACTGAGAGACCTTGCCTCAGAGAATAAAGGGGGAAAAACAACAGAGAATGATTCTTCAACCTGAGGAATTCAAGAGCTCACATGTGGACACACACACACACAAATACATACAGCATACATATATATGAAAGCCTAAAAATAGTTAAGGAAAATGTTACATGAATAGGCCTGATACACAGGATGTTCTCAAAAATCTTCCTGTACCCCTAGAGTCCAGTCTCTGGATCTATTTGTTAGTGATAAGGCAAACACAATGCATGCCACGTTTAAAGGCCACAGGACTTGTGATTCCAACACTGACACTTGAGTCTAGGAGTTCAACACTAACCTGAGCAGCATTATACTACCTTATCTTAAAAAGAAAGAAAAGTAGCTGGTAAGAATGATAAATATATGTGTTTACATTTATTTATTTTGAATGGTGTGTGTATGTGTGTGTGTGTGTGTGTGTGTGTGTGTGTGTGTGTGTAAGAGGAATTAGTTCTCCTCTATCATATGGCTTCTAGGTATTGAATTGAAGTTACCAGGCTTGGAAGCAAACACCTTTAGTCTCTGACCCATCTCTCTGGATCTATGAGATCCAAGGTATCCCTATAATCAGAGGGGACAGAATATCACAGAAGGGTCTGGACATGCAGCCCTTTTGGCAAAATCCCCGTCTAGCATGCACAAAACACAAGGTGATGGCTGAGTGTGTAGGAATATGTTGTCTACATCAACTTGACAGAAGCTAAAGTCACCAGAGAGGAGGAAACCTTAATTAGAAAATGCCTCCAGAAGATCAGGCTGCAATCAAGCAAGTAGGGCATTTTCTTAATTAGTAGTTGATGGGGGAGGGCCCAGCCCTTTGTGGGTGGTACCATCTCTGGGCTGGTGGTTCTGGGTCCTAGAAGGAAACAGTCTGAGCAAGTCACAAGGAGCAAGCCAGTAAGCAGCACTCATCCATGGCCTCTGCATCAGCTCCTGCCTCCAGGTTCCTGCTCTATTTGAGTTCCTGCCCTAGCTTCCTTCAGTGATGGATTATACTGTGGAAGTATATGGCAAATAACCCCTTTCCTCCCTACTGGCTTTTTGGTCATGGTGTTTCATAGCATCCATAGAAACCTTAACAAAGACAGAATACTTAAAAAACAAGTGTAAAAAGTGGGTTGGGTTCAAATCTCCAGCACCTATGCAGCAAGCAGGATGTGGCTACAGACACCTATAAGCCAGATCTATGAAGGGTGGAGACAGGAGGATCACTGGGGCTTGCTAGTTGCCAGCCTAGTTCCAGATTCAGTGAGAGTCCCTGTCTCAAGGGGGTAAGGTTAAAAAGAGAGACACAGAAGGGCACCGCACATCTCCATGTGCAGCACTCATACCTCAACCCCACCTCCTTCTTAATTCCCACATCACTGTGAGCACTATCGAACTGAAGTCATACAAGGAAGGAAAGATGAAATTTGGTTCCTGGTCCTTCAAGGTCCAGTCCATCGAGGCAGGGAGTGTGTGGTGGTGTCTGTTCACATCACATAGAGGTGGTGACTCCGGCTGAAACTTGCCTCAAAGTGCATTATAACGGCGACAGCAATGACCTTACTTCTCACCACAGAGACAGCCAGGCCATCTGAATCCAGGAAGGGAACTGGAGTCAGAGTTGAGAGGATGGACTCCAGCACTTAAAACATTCAAGTGTGGGGCAGTGAACCTTCACCCAGAGCCCAGATAAGCTTTGAGGACCTGCGTCTAGGACCTAAGACTGGCCCTGGGTGCAGACACAGACTGGAGAAGGGCTTGGTGAAGTCAAATGCTTTTAAAAGGCAGCTAATAGTGACCATGAGAACTGCTAGCTGGGCTAGATGCTTTATCCCCATCACTTCCCAGCCTCTTGCCAGGTGAGAATTCAGTCCATGTTGTCAGTCAGGAAACAAGTTGCAGGAGTGTGAAACTGTGGCTGGGAACTGGCTGAACTCCAGCTGAACCCTGGAGGCCTGCCTCTCCTGTAGTAGCCATAACCTCCACTATCTCCCATGACAAAGTGGCCCCATGCTTTGTCAGGGCTACTGATACATCCTGTGGTGCTCAGATGACAGGAGAACCCATGCCCTGGGGTCTCCGAGCCTTCCCGGGACTTCTCCATCCAGGCTTAGAAGACCCCAGAAGACAGAGAAGCCGGGATCCCTCCTCCTGCAGCTCCCTGGCAGGACCTGGGAATGTTTTTGGCTGCCTGCTCAGCCGCTTCCTGTTCCAGCTTCCCTAAGTTCCCTGTGAAATCTGCTCTTGGGACTTTTGATGCCCCTGCGGTTTGGCTTTTGTCACCCCGTCTGAAACGTTTATTGTACTTGCAAGACCATAAAACTAAGCATGGAACAGTGTTCTTTTGACACACCCTAAGTACTCTGTAATGGCTCAGCAGGCCTCACTGACCAAGCTTCTCCCCACACACTGGGCTTCCTGCATAGCTGTATTCTTCCTGGATCTCGAGCCAGGAGCTTTTTCACCTCAGGGTCTTTGCACTGGCTAGTCTTGCCTTCTGAGCCTTACTGGCTTAACCTCACAAAGGTGGAGCTAGGGTATTTTGGGAAGCTGTCCCCAACCTCATCATTGCAGACACTCTGTCCTGGGGCCCAGATAAGCCTAATTCACAGACTGGGCTTTGAGGCATGGTCTCTATATGTAGCCCTGTGATGACCCAGGAGCTGACTGACTATGTAGACTAGGCTGGACTAGAACTCACAGAGATGTGCCTGCCTGTCTCTGCCTTACTAGCGTGTGTGCCACCACATCATGCACTGGATCTTGAGCCACTGTCACACCTGCCGGACAAAGGACCCCTGGGAGGAAGGCTGTGTGGCAGGAATTCTTTCCTAGCTGGTCATGGCTCAGAGTGTGTGTTTTTGGAAAAGGGGTGCTATGAAGAAAAGATCTTGAACAGAATGTCATGTGTTCTGGAAGGCACTAGAACCAGGAGGGACCGCCAATCCTAGCATTTTATATATCTAAAACACAGCTAGACTTCTGACTGAAATGAAGAGTTTCCAGGGTACCTCAGTCAGCAAGAAGCAAGCTGCCCATTGTGGGAGCTCCAAGAGAGGCAAAGTATCAGGCTAGTCTAAAAGTAGGTTTTGGAGGACTAGCCTTAGAACCAACCATGACTGAGAATTTTTTTTCCTGAAATCTATGTGGACTATCTTGTGGCCTCTCTGAGGGAACCCTCTTATATGCAAGAGGAAAGGGTCACTCTGAACAAGTGACCACTGGGATGGAAGTGGCATCTCTGGGAAGCCCACGGCCTTCTCAAGTTGAGACCAACACCCATTTCACAGATGAGAAAATAGAGCCCTGAGGTGAGTATGGTAAGGCTCATTGAAGGTCATGCTGAGCTCTGACTGACTCAGCACTAGTAGGAGGTGAGGACCACAGAAGGGTTTGGTCACTAAGGGTGCTCGTAGTCTGCAAAACTCCATGGGCCCATCAGGAGTGCAGTCCGCTCTGTCTGAGGACTGAAAGTTACTGCGAGAACAGTTTGGCCTCACACTTTACCTACTTGCCCCATTTCCCCAGCACAGAGAGTCAATGAGCCTCTTTAGATGAGGCTGCTCAGTTGTGAATTTCCTATCTGCCAGGTCCGTGAGCCAGAACAACCTTTCTTAATAAATTTCCCAGCCTCAAGCATTGTGTCATAGCCACAGATGGCGATGGCCTTCACTTTCTCAAGCAAGCTCCCTAGTTGGACTCTGGGAGAACTGGGCTTTGACCCTGACTGAGCACCAGTTCCCCAGGTGCAAGAGGAGATATGCAGAGAACTGAGGCTGGGGGCTTCCCTTATCCCTGTACACTCAGCTCAGTGCAACGCTGCCCAAGTAAAGATGGCCAAGACACAGTCCTTGCAGATGCACTGTTGGGAAGGGAGTCAAGAGAGAGAGGGGACAGCTTGCAGGACAGCCCTCTTGTCCCATGGAAGAGACTGTCAGGTCCTGGAGATTCTCTCCAACTGCCTTGGAAAGCAACAGCATCAAAGAACTAGACGCCAAGCCAGGCAGTGATGGCACACGCCTTTAATCCCAGTACTTGGGAGGCATAGGAAGGTGAATTTCTGAGTTCGAGGCCAGCTTGGTCTACAGAGTGAGTTCCAGGACAGCCAGGGCTACACAGAGAAACCCTGTCTTGAAAAACAAAAACAAAAACAAAAACAAAAACAAAAAAGAACTAGACACCAACTGCAGATAACTGTTCAGGAAGTGATGGGGGCAGGGCAGGGTCCCTCACCACTCAGGGCTTGCCCCCTTGAGAACAGGGGCCTGATTCTTCACCATTCTAAACATCAGAACAGTTAACTAAGAAGTTCCCCATCAGGAGAGCTCCTGCTCCTGGCCTGTCTGCTTGGCCCACAAGCAGCAGGTTCAGCCGCAGGCTGAAGGCGAGGTGCAGGTGTGGGCTATGCTGCGGCGGAATGGAGTGTACGAGTGACAGAGAGCGGGGACTCTGAACTGGCTGCATGTAGCTGAAGCTCTGCCCTGCTCTGGGTGCAGGGTGGAGGAACCTCTCCTGCTCAGCCATAGAAGGCCTGGTTTCCACAGCCCCCAGGCTGCTCCAGTCGCATGCACGGCGTTTCCTCTTTTCCGAAGTTGCATGGCCCAGACCTGCTTGTGGGAAGAAAGCCCTGGAGAGGCCCAGGATCCATCCTATAAATACCAAAGGCAGCCTTGTGAGCAGAGACCCTTTATTCCCAGCGTCCTTAGAGGACAGGACTTGAACAGGGAAGAGACTGCCCGGATGGACAAGGAGAGATGTAAACAGCACACCGCTGGTCATGGGCTCCTGCCCTCGGCTGTGAGTGCCACGCACACAGAGAAAAGCCCCATCTGGGGGGAGGACAGGCCAGACCCCTGCCAGCTTTTGTGCTCAGGGCCTCCAACGACTCATCTCTGTGATCAGCCTTCAGCCTCATAAATCCTTTTTTTTTTTACAGGCCCTTAGGGATTTTTAGACAGTCAAAAATTGTGTGAAAGGGCCACTTTGCAAGGGAGTATGTCACTTTGTTGAAATGTCTGGCAGTTTGGCAGCATAGTGGCTCTAGACGGTCATTCCTCAGGAAGTTAAGATAAGAGGGTTACAGGTTCAAGGTCAGCTTGAGCTCCATACCAAGTTTAAATCTATCCTAGGATACAGAAGTAGATCCCATCTTAGAAAAAAAAAGAAAAAGAAAAAAAGAAAAAGTTGGGCAGTATCTTCCAGTGGCATCCATGTGATCATCATGACATGGCTTTGGGGTCAACTGTGAATGCTCACATATCCACGGTGTCCTTGCACAAGACAATGGGCAACTCTCCAGCCCACACACATCCCTCTGGTCAGTATCCAGACTGTGGTACAATGCCTCTGGTGGTACTCAGCCACTCCAACTTTTCCCCCATAGATGCAGGCGGTTTCAGAAACTCCCCTCGTGATTCTCAACAGGGTCCCAACTTCCTCCAGACAGCTACCAGCTAGTGAGTAAACAGAATTCTCCCTGCCTGACCCAAGGGTAAGTCCAGAGTCCCCAGGCTGCCACAGAGCAGATGTGTCATCCAGTTGGCTCCGTGTTTGTCATGAGAGTATGCAGGTACCAGGGGGTGAGCCAGGCTGGGAGTGACAGCAGCTTTTAGTGCTTAGTATGAAATGCTGGCCTGGGGTTCATCAGCCCAGTGACATTTGCCTGGCATGCACACGGCCATGGGTTCAATTCTCAGTACCTCAAAAGGAAAACAAAACAAAACAAAACATTAAAAGCAGATCTTCAGGTATGTTCACCAGCACTGCCTCCTCACAGTGGGGCTGGGATAAGCAGTGTAAACAACAGGGTGCCTTCGAAGACAGGCTCCAACCTGCTAGTCCTCACACCTGATCCTGGTGGATTAGGGACCGTGCTTCTCTGTTTCCAGGGTGGAACAGATAGTGGCACAAAGTATTAAGGACCTCCAGCACTAGAGTTCTCCCATTTCCGTGTGACGGGAAGTCCCTGGGCAAAGCAAAGTCTTGAGCAGCGCTGGGTGGGTGGGGTCACTCCAGTTGCTGAGGAGGTCCTTTGCCCTCCCTGTGTGATGGGTGCAGGCTATCATTGTGCCAGTGATGATGAACATTCATTCTTTCACTTCCCTCTGCCTCAGGAGTAGAAGCAATGGGTGCTGGTTCTGTTCTAGGGAAGCCATGTGTACAGTGAGAGGTTAGCAGCATGCCAGCAAAGCCATCGCTCGAGACCCAAGGAGAGAAGGCAGGGGGGCACAGACGTGCGGGCAAGGAGGCTCAGAACCAGCCTGTGGCTTCTGCCCCAATAGACACCAGCCTGATGGGGAGAGCCCACGGATGGGGCCCAGGGGCCAGTGCTCTCGACAGCAGCTGAAGGCTTCATTCTGGGCTACCTTGGATGCTGGGGCTTCAGTTCACACTGTGGTAGCTTTCCAGGTGCTAACCTGAGCTCAAGGGTATACTCAGCTACTCTCCAGCCCCAAGCTAACACTGGGTGTCACTTCTCAGAGACAGTCGTGGGTCCGTGGTCCTCTTTTCCTCCTTCCTCCACTGAGAACATGACCTCCGTGCAGCTGCCCAGGGGTGGTTCTGTCTCTTGCTCCGGGTAATGGGGGGCGTGGTCCACTTCTAGCTCAGCTTCCAAGTCAGACTCTGTAGACCCTGCTGGAGCCCGGCCCTCAGGGACCTCCGTTTTTACAGAGCCCACGATCACTGTGTCGGCCTTCATGATGTAGATTTTCTCTATAAGGCAAAAGGACGGGTGAGCGGGGAGAGACCAGGACCTCCGCCCACATCCACCTCAGCTGCTGGGTGACTTTGGACAGATACCACAACCACTCTGTTACACAGAGAGGTATTGATGGGGCTGTCCATGATTTCTTAGGCATGTCATCAGAGATGGACAGAAAGCAGTCAGTGCAGGAAATAGCAGGTAAAGAGAAGAAACAGGATAGTTAAGAACACGGGGGGGGGGGGCCGGCAGAGCAGAGCCACACATGCCCCCGCTCTTTGCAAGTGAGGCCCAGCGCTCCCACGAATAGCCCCTCACCATCACGAATCTAATCCTCTGCACAGCCAAGAACCTGAGGTCAGCAGGTAAGGTTAGGAGACACCTCCAAAGAAACACCCTTGCATGCACATGCCTAAGACAAACACCCTAGGTGACCAATGTGCCCCTACCTGCCTGGGACAGATGGGTCCCAGGTCCCAGGTCCCAGGTCCCAGGAGCTTCGTCAGTCCAGGCAAACTTGGCATTTTGGCCATGTTCTTTAGAAACCTGGGTCCTGATGCTCTGCAGCAGCAGCCAGGGGCTCCATGGTTCTATGTGCCCAGCCCCTGAACCTACCTCAACATGCTACTTCCAGCAAAGGGGATCATGAGTGTCAAGTGAATGGAAAATCCAGGCACCTAGCACTAGTACATGCTACAGTTCTCAACACAGGCTGGTGCTGGGAGTTGCTGGAATGGTCTTTCTATGCAGGGAGGCAGGGAAGGTTTTTTGTTGTGGTTGTTGTTTTTGTTTTTGTTTTGCTTTGAGACAGGGTTTCTCTGTGTAGCCCTGGTTGTCCGGGAACTCACTCTGTAGACCAGGCTGGCCTTGACCTCAGAAATCCACCTGCCTCTGTCTTCTAAGTGCTGGGATTAAAGGCATGTGCCACCACTGCTTCTTGGCTTGGAGTCAGGGAGTCTTAGGGAAACAAAGTCATCTTGCAACCAGGATGCCGAAGCCTAAATTCACCAGAATAATTGGCTCTACTCACTACTCACTGGGCACGGCACCGATGGCCTCAGGCTGGGCGCTGTACCACCCTGGCTGAGCCTGCCATGGACTCTGCAGATGGAATGGGGAAGCTCAAAAGGGAACTTAGGAGTGGGGGTGGGTAGACGCAGGGGGCACATGGATCCCTGCCTTTGGGTTACACCCTCAGATTCAGGAAGCCCAGAAGGTTCTCAAGTGCCCCGGCATGCCCGAGTGCATTGCACCATGCCTACTCTTCTATTTTGGTTTCCCACACACCCAGGAAAGAGAGAAGTGTAAGAAACAGGAGGGAAGGGCAAGAGAAAAAGATGAACTGTGTGTCCCATGGGCTCCCTGGCTGAGAGCAGGTCTCAGGCCCCACCCCACAGCCTCCATCAAGGCTTGCTGGGACTTTTATCTGAGGGGCTAACGAAAGATGAAAGCCAGGCTGAGCCTGGGAGCACAAACCTATAAGTCTGGAGAAGCTAAGGCAAAAAAGATGGCAAGTTCAAGGCTAGCCTGGGCTACAAAGTGAGTGAGTTCAAGCCAGCTTCGGTAAAAATCTGATTGAAAGAAAAAAGTAAAAAAGGGAGCTGGGGCTACGTGCACAATTGCAAGCTTGTAATATCAAAAAGCTTCGAGACCTGAGGGTCAGAAGTTCAAGGTCATCCTTGGCTGCAAAGCAAGCTCAAGGCTAGCCTGGGCTAAAGGAGACGCCCCCCACACCCCCTCGTCTTAAAAAAAATCGAACAAACAAATAAAACAAAACAAAAAACAATCAATCCAGAAACTAGAACAAAGGCTGGGGAGATAACCTAGTAGGAAAAGTGTTGGTTATACAAGTGTGAAGACCAGAGTTCCGTACTGGGTAGGTGTGGCAGCAGCTTGAATCCCCAGCATGTGGGAAGCAGAAACAGGAGATACCTGAGCAAGCTAGCTAGCTGGATTAATTGCATCCGTGAGCTCTGGGTTCAAGCGAGAGACCTTGCAAGATATAAGGTGGACTGTAATCAGAATAACCAAGTCAACCTCTGGCTTCTGTTTGCATGCATGCGTGCACACACACACACACACACACACACACACACACACACACATTGCAATTTTTAATTTTGAAAATTAAAACTTTAAAACAAACAAAGGCAGGTGGGATATAGCTAAGTAGTAGAACACTCCCCTAGCATGTCCAATCCCTGGTACTAAAAAGGACAGATGGGACCAGAGGTCAGGTACTGGGGTCACCTAAGAAGAGGTCACTGTAGGAGGTTGGTCTGATGCTGCTTGTATTCAAATGCTAAATAGTGGCTCTCACAATCTGGTTGCCTTGTTGCCACACACATACACACACACACACACACACACACACACAGACACACACACACACTCATATGCGAGTGCGTGCAAGGAGATCCTCAGGGATGAGGAAAGCAATACTTATATATACCAAATGGTGCTATGTAATCTTGCTTCCCAAGTTAGTTGGTCAGTAAAAAGCTAAGGCCTGTGATTGGGCAATAGATAGGAGTAGGCGGGTTTTCAGGTACCTGGTCGGGGTTTGCAGGCAGAAAGAAGAAAGAAGAAAGGACACAGAGACCAGGGGAGGCCACCATGAGAAGACATGACCTGTGAGCACATGGCCAGGAAAACCAGCAAGTAACACGGGACGTATGGCCGGAAAATAAGTTAGAATAGTTCCAAATCTGCCCAGTCTAGGCTTATGGCTTGTAAATAAGATACCTGGGTTGTGTGTCTTTCCTATGGGCTCGCCAAAATACTTCATTTTAGCTATGAGAAGGTCTCTCGTGGTTGAAGGAGAGAACTGACTCCCACAAGTCGTCCTCTGATTTCCACACTCATGCAGTGGCATACGCGCAAAATAAATATACGAGATGAAAGTATCTCAAGATGGCTCAGAAAGTAAAGGTATTCGTTTGCCAAACCCAAAGGTCTGAGTTTGATCCCTGGGACCCACATGGTGGAAGGAGACCACTGACAAGTGGTCCTCTGAGCTCTCCATGTGCACGTGACCATGCCCCTCCCAAAATAAATAATAAATAAATGAGAAAGAGAGAGAGAGAGAGAGAGAGAGAGAGAGAGAGAGAGAGAGAGAGAGAGAGGAGTTATTGGAGGATAATGTGTCTGCGTGGTAGGAGGTGTGAGGACACAAGAAGCCAAGGCCAGAGACAGGCTCCTGCTCTGTCATGCCTATGGGCCCTGATCCTCTGGCTTTACCATCACAGGCTGTCTCCCCCAGCTCCAGGGGAAATGCCCTAGTCAAGTTAAGGGAAGGAGAGGCAAGGGGGACACAATCAGAGAAGGAGGAAGCTTAGACCCACTTGTCCTTGTAGGAAACTAGACAGGGAGGCTGCTCTTCTGGTGTGCCACTAAGAGAACAAATGAGTCACCTGAGTTCCAGCGTCCCAGAGGACCTCTTACAGCCTTCCCTCAGCAGCCCTTCCCCATCCCTGGCCCTTGCCACCTCCCTCCCTGAACAGGCTCTGGCCCTGTTTCCAAGTTCCAAGCCCTTTAGTCATCTTGGATTCAAACGCCCGCCCGTTAGAACTCCTTGGAAAACTGAAGGAGCCTTAGGCAGTGTTTTCCCAAACACATTCTTTTTAAATAGAATTTAACTGAAAGCTGTAACTGCAAACATTTCTTTGAGACAAAGACAGCTCCAGAGCTCTCTCATCTCCACAGACTGACAGGGAAATGAGAAGAATCGTCACCAGTGCCCTTCTAGCATCAGGACGGAGCCAGCAACACTCTAGGGAGCACCGGCCCCTGGAGAGCTGGGGACTGTGACACTAGGGTGGAGAAGTTCAGCCAGAGAGCATTGACTTGTTCAGAGTAGACGGTGCTGAGAGACACCAACTCGAGATTTTTACATAGTGCAACTTAGAAAACCTTCAACCTTAAGATAGCACTCCCCACCCCGACTTCAAAGCCTAGCACTTCCCTGGGCTTCAAGGACTGGTACCTGGGCTTCAAGGACTAGTGACCCATCCCCTCTCAAAGTAACTGTGTTTGCCCAAGATAACCTATAACCTTCTGCTGAGCCATAAATTACCGCTGCTCTTCCCATTCCTTATGACATAGATCACTGCCTGAGCGTCCCCTCCCCTTTTTCTTTATAGTCTTCTTCTTTAAAAACAACAGCAGCAGCTGCACAGGGGTCAAACTCCTTTGTCCCTGTGCAGGACATGAGAGGGGCCCCAGTACACTGGAGAATTAAACCTCATGTGTTTGCATCAAGAACAGTCTCTCGTGAATTTTTTTGGGCGTCATCCTATCCCAAGGCTTGAGTGAGGATTTCCCAGGATTCAGGAGTCTTTCAGTGTGAGAATGCTACCTCCAGGACATGAGGGGGTAACCAGGCTCAAAAGGCCTGCTATAGGTGAGGAAATAACCCTGCAGAACAGCTTGGGGAGAACGGGGGAAGAGATAGGAGGAGGGAGAAGGAGATGAAAATTCAGAGGGAGAACAGATGACTCAGATGTGATGGGACAGCTGGCTGAGACCATCCTTGAACGGCAGAGTAAGAACCTAGCGCCCCATCCTGAGAGTGAAGGGGACAGTATGCATTAGTGGTCCTCAGCCTTCCTAATGCCGTGACCCTTTAATACAGTTCCTCATGCTGTGGTGACCCCCAACCTAACATTATTTCCACTGCTACTTCTAAAGGGTAATTTTGCTACTGTTATGAATCGCAATGTAAATGCTTTTGGAGATTGAGGTTTTGCCAAAGGACACTCAGCCCACAGGTTCAGAACCGCTGATGTGTACGTCTTGGGGTAGTGCGAAGTGAGGAGGGAGGCGGGGCTCAGAGGAGCCATAGCAGATGTTTTCCTGGCTGGAGGGCAGCAGAGAGGAGGAACAGAATGCTGGAGGGTCAGGGCTGACCTCTAGGCTTCCGCTGAGACCCGTGAGTGCGATGAACAAAAATCAATATTCCGGGACCCAGCAGATGTGGGGCTGGGACTCAGCAATTCAAGAAGAAAACCCACTCCATGCCTGCTACCCCAAGCCTCAGTTTCCCCAGCCATGAAAGAGGGTAAAGTCATTATTCCCAGAAGTTATGACAGATGTCAAGAGATGTCGCTAGTTAGGCGTCTGACGTCACCGGCCTTCCTTCCTTCCGAACCTTCTGGCTCTGTATTAGGCCAGTGGGGGAAGGTTCTCTTTCTCTTTAAGAATGACAAACACCGAGTGATGAGCCCTCTTAGTGTCCCCGGTACTCCCCGTGAAGTGACACCCTGGGCTTCTTCCTGGCCAGAAGCTTGATCTGGGGCAGACTGAACAGTGGCAAGGAATGCATGCCTTCCCCAGCCCCATCCAGAGCTCAGCACCCATCTCCCTTCTACCCACTTGATTAGACCAGGATGTCCCTGCAGGACTCACCAATCCTGTTGTTGGTGTGTTCTGTAGATACCCGGGGCTCTGGAGGTTCCCTGGGAGAAAAAGGACCCCCAGCTGTGCTGTCATCCAGCAATGGCAGGCTCTCCAGGCAGGCAGCCCCAATGTTGGCACAAGTCTCGACGGCTGGACGGCTCACTGGGCTCACCGGGCTCACCTTGTTTCCAGAGCTGAGATCTGTCACTGATCCACTTCTTTGCAGCTGCTGTGAACAGGAGTCAGGGTTGAGGCAGGGGCTTGGGAAGCCAATGAAAAGCTTTTAAAATTCCTTAAAGCTATCACAAGCTACCTGACAGCATAAGGTACTTGTGTAGCATACCCAAGAATATCAAGGTTTCATTTTGTGCTTTTGTTTGCTTGGTTTGTTAATTGAGATAATATCTCACCATACAGCCTTGGCTGATCTAGAACTTAATATATAAACTTGGGTGGCCCTGGAACTCACAGAGATCCACCTGTTTCTACTTCTCGGGTGCTGGTATTAAAGGTGTGCACCCAACACACATTTGTTTCGTCTTTGTGACAGTCTCTATAGCCCAGGCTAACCTCAAACTTGATATGTACCTGAGGATGACCTTGAACCCCAAATCCTCCTGCTTTCATCCCCCCAACACTGAGATCATGGTGCGACCACACCCTGGGTCTGCATGGCTGGGGTTCCAGCACAGGGATTTCTGCCTAATAGGCAAGCACTCCACTCTCTGAGCCACACCCTCAACTCATGTTGCCTTCGCTCTGTTGCTAAGCAACAGTCAGTCCTTCACACACTCTTGCTGCATCCAGGCTAGTCCTAAGTGTGCTGTGCCATCCTCAGAACCAAACTGCATGGTGGTAATCTTAGCACCCACACATCTTGCGTATGTATGGGGAAACGGAGGCCTGGAGGAGCAGAGTAACTGGGCCAGGGTCATGTATGTGTACAGTTAGTATGTTTCTAGCCAAGGATCTACATGCTTGCTTCTCCTCCAGCCTCACCAACTCCTGGTGCTTCTCCATATCCAGCTTCTGGGAGAGAAGTCTTTGACCCTACCCTAATACATTGAAAACAAAAAAAGAACCACATCTTTAGAAATGTGTTAGTTTGGTTTCTCACGTTTATGAGTTAGTACAAAGGGAAAGGAAATGCCTGGTGTGTGGCATTCACCTGCAGTCTTCAGAAGGACCCAGGGGGAGAGAGCCAGAGAACAGATCTATAGAATTTTGATTATTGGTTTTTACAATAATTTGAAGGCCAGGGCTGGGGATATAGCTCAGGACTGTAACGTTTTCCTAGCACTCCTACTTGATTTGCACAATAGGACCCTCCTCTGCGCCTACCTCCCCTCCACTAATTTTAGCCAGGCATGGTACAAGCCTCTAATCCTAACTCTTGCTAACTGTCATCCTCAGCTACATATGAGTTTATAGCCAACCTGGGCTACATGAGATCTTGTCTCAAAGAATAAGTAAAAATATGGGGCTGGAAAAAATGACTCTGTGGCTGAGGGTGC
The DNA here is from genome assembly GCF_947179515.1 of Apodemus sylvaticus. Lineage (NCBI taxonomy): Eukaryota > Metazoa > Chordata > Mammalia > Rodentia > Muridae > Apodemus > Apodemus sylvaticus. The sequence goes on from NC_067474.1 coordinate 159,549,621, forward strand.
AGGCTGCTCCTCTGGAGAACCAGGATTTGCTTCCCAGCACTCACAGTAGCTCACAACCAATCCAGTTCCAGGGGATTTGATACCTTTTTCTTCTTCCTACAGGTACCAGGCATGTAGGTGGTGCACAGACATACATGCAAGAAATCACCCACACACATGAAATTAAAAAACAACAACAAAAAGGAGTAAATCGAGAAAACAGTAGCTGTTGTGAAAGCAAGCAAACATGACAGAGAGAGGAGAGAGAGACAGAGACAGAGAGTGACAGAGACAGAGACAGAATGACAGAGAGACAGAGAGAGACAGAGACAGAGAGAGACAGAGACAGAAAGAGAGACAGAAAGAGAGACAGAGACAGACAGAGAGAAGTGAAAAGCAACTTGCTCAATGGGGAAAAAATGTGTGTGAGCCGGAAGTACCAAGCACACAGGCAGGTGCCTCATCCTGAAGCTGCACTCCCTCCCCTCAGTTCGGGCCCCATCATCAGTCCCCTGGGAAACTGGACACAGGGCAGGTCTCCAGCACAAGTCTAAAGAGGACTCAGCGGGAGCCTCCCCAAAGCCCTGTACCGGGCTGCAGGAAGCCGTCTGTAAGAGACGCATGGTATGCGCTCGCACCCCTGCCCCCCAGGAGGCAGCTAGAGGCCCAGGGCTCAGCACCAGCTCTGAACTCCCACAAAGCAGGCTGAGATTCTAATGGAGCCACCAACTGGGTAAACCCTGACTTGCTGGATTGCCACTTCCTCTTTTACCAAATGTGACAAGAGTAGCAACTCCTGGGAGTCCCGAGGACTCTTGGGGGGGCAACATCTAGAAAGCATAAAGAAAGGTGTTTAGCAAGCCGGAAGTAGTGGCTCACACTTGGATTTCAAGGTCAGCACGGGCTGCGCAGTAAAAGCCAGAAGAGACGAGGCAGAGGAGGGAGCATGGGTGACTAACAGATGGTAAATGCTACCAGCTTGGCTGACAAGACTCCCGGAGGAAAGAAGAGAGCCTCCCTCCCGACTAGACTTGGTACCTCAGAGTAACCCAAACCAAGCTGCTGTCTGCAATCCCTGCTGGAAAGCCCCTGGTGTTGAGCCAGGACCTGGAGGTTGCTGTGGGGTGGAGCTCTCTCTCTGGTTGAACCATACCACGGGGCCCCAGGCCAACACCTAGGACACCTGGCTCCTTGACCAGAAACCTGGGGGCTAGGGAAGCAGATAGCTCTGTGGTCCTTCTATGGCCCTAGCAGCCCTGAATCCACAGATGTGTAAGAAAAGTAGTCAAACAAAAGGACAGAGTCTGAGGCGGGTGTCGGAGATGGCACTTACGGTTAGCTTTTCAGTTGGACAGGAATCTGTTAAAAAAAAAAAAAAGAAAGAAAAAAAGTAGTAATGCCAACCAAAGACAGTCTGACATCCCTTCCCCACTTCCCGTCTGTTGACAGATGGCACCCTGAGCCTTGCCCTCTCCAGGGCTCAAGCCCTCAGCTGGCAGTAGACAATTTCAGGATTAGCCACTCGAATGCCTGAAGCCAGCCTCTGAGGCAGGAGTGAGTTGGGGGCCTCCTTTCCACATGTCTGGACTGCAACCCTTCTTCAGGATACTCCTGTGCTGTCTGCCTCATTTCTCTTTGTACCACCAATCTCAAGGCTCTGGAGATGCCCTGGTTATAGTTCTCAGAACACAATCCTTCTCTGCCCACCTCAGCCCCAGCCATTCACCCCGGTATCCTTCCATCTTAAATAGAGACCAGGTACCCAGCTCTCTGAGAAAGGAGGAGGTGGCCACATGGTATCAAATCCGGTAAAGGCCAGCATGCCTGCTGAGCTGCTTCTAGAACATGCTTTCTGGCTTAGCCGCTTGACCCTGCATCCTAATTGATGTATGCACGGCAGATTAACCAACAATGAACAAACCAAAACGTGATTCAACCACTCTGCCGCTTGGGATGAAGTCTTAGAGGGCTGGCAGGGAAGTGGGCTAGAGTGGTGCTCAGTCTCAGATTAGCAAACATGCATTGTTGCATTGTTTTCAGAACCTGGCAACCACTGTCCCCAGCAGAGGCATTACTTCAGGAAGTCATGGCTTGTTCTCCTTAGGTGACCACTAACCACCAAGACCAAGCCATTGACACTCAGGTACTCTCTGACTTGACACCACAGAGAGATTTGTTTGATGGGTACACACACACACACACACACACACACACACACACACACACTGTATATGTGTGTTGTATACATGTTTTATTATGTTCTATGTATGACTGTTTTGCCTGCATGTGTGTTTGTGCATCACATGCATATCTGGTACCCACAGAAGCCGAAAGATGGTGTTGGATACCCTGGAACGAGAGTAACAGAAAACTGTGAGTCTCCATTTGGGTGCTAGGTCTCGAACCCAAGTCCTCGAGAAGAGCAGCCAATGCTCCTCGGCACTGAGCCATCTCTTCAGCCCATGATTTGTTCATTTCGTTTGTTGAATTTTTGTCTTGTGAGACAGGGTTTAAGTGGTCATTTTAAAAGTGCTATCAGTGAAACTCAATCTTTGTCCTTTGGAAACAACCTCGAGTTTTGCAATCAGCCAACTGACATGTGGTGCCAAGACATTATGAGACATTATGGGATCCTGGAGAGGACAAAAAAGTGTGTGCCAAAGAAGCAAAAGAATAAACTCTGTCTTGAAAAAGAATCAGGTGGGCTAGAGGCTGAAATACTGTAAGAAGGCACCATCTCTTTACAGGGCCTTTTGGTTAAAACACTTGCGACCTTTGAATCAGGGCCCCTCGCCGCCCCATATGGACCACACCCTCAGGAAGTCACACAAACGAAGACAAACGCAGGAGTGTTTATAATTCAAAATTGGAAAGATGCCAAGTGCCAAATAATAGCGTTACTGAACCATCCATCATAATACTTCATTGGAGGGAAACTAGTTCTACTTCCTCTAAGAGTCAGCCTTTTTATCTGGGAAATGGGACAAACCTGGCTAACCATGGAGGGGTTTATGAAAATAGAGATCTCAAAATAGCAGGCGGGGCAGAAGGTGAGGGTCAGGGAGGCATTAGTGGTAGACCAGTTGTCTCTCATGTGTGAAGGCCAGGACACTATTCACAACATGAACATGTCCATGTGTGTTCTCTCTCTCTCTCTCTCTCTCTCTCTCTCTCTCTCTCTCTCTCTCTCTCTCACACACACACACACACACACACACACACACACACACACACACACAGTAGGATTCCTGTGATAAACCATCTAGAGAACAGGATGTGATGAGTTTTCTGTGCGTTGAGGTTTGCCTCCCCCAAATCCAGAACCCTATTCTCTTTGTACAAAAGAATTTTAGGTAAATCCTAACAGGTGAAGGCCTGCAGAATGTCTGACCAGTGTTTTCAAACGCCATTTAGATCAAAAGTCTAAGAAGCTGTCACAGGGGAGCTTAAGGAGATATAAGAATATATATCTGAATATATAAACTGAATATAAGAAAGGGTCCCCAGCACCTTGAGAAAAGCCAGTAAAGAAATAGTGTGTCTCTTGTTGTTTAATCTCAATATATTGAGGCTGGGGAGGGGGCTGAGGGGTCAAGAGCGCTGGCCACTCTTCAGGAGGATCTGGATTTGGTTCCCAGCATCTGCATCACAACCTCTGTCACTCCAATGTCAAGGGATCCAGTGCCCTCTTCTGGTCTCAGTGGGCATGGTGTTTGTGGTACAGTTACATACATGCAAGCAAATGCTCATAGACACTTTAAAAAGTTAATAATTAAAATGGTTCATTAGGGGCTGGAGAGATGGCTCAGTGGTTTAGAGCACTGACTGCTCTTCCAGAGGTCCTGAGTTAAAATCCCAGCAACCATATGGTGGCTCACAACCATCTGTAATGGGATCCGATGCCCTCTTCTGGTGTGTCTGAAGACAGCTATATAGTGTACTCACATACATAAAATAAATAAATAAATTAAAAAAAAATGGTTCATTAACTATTTACTTAACTGTGGTAATATAAACCCCACTATAAGAAGTCAGTAACAAAATCATTTGGGCATGCCCACATTGGAATTCCATTATTTTCTCAGTTTGAGGAAAGAAGTGAAAAATCATTGGCCAGGAACTTGTCGGGGGATGACCCTGGACTCCTGATCTCTCTCTCTCTCACCTTGCAAGTGCAGATGGCACCATCACAGCTGGTTTTGAAACAGGGTCTCACTATGTAGCCCTGGCTGCTGTGAAGACACAGAGACCTACTTGCCTCTGCTGGGAATAAAGGCACATAGCACCCTTCTGTCTCCCATGAGCTGGCATTCCAGGCATGTACCGCTACGCTATTTATATACATATTTGGTTTTTCAAGACAGGGTTTCTTTGCATAGCCTGGCTGTCCTGGAACTCACTCTGTAGACCAGGCTGGCCTCGAACTCAGAAATCCGCCTGCCTCTGCCTCTCAAGTGCTGGGATTAAAGGAGTGCAACACCACTGCCCAGCCTACCTCTATGCTATTTTAAGGTACTGATGATTGTCCTCTCTTCTGGAGCCTTTCTGGGCCATCTCTCCACCTAGGGAGCCTGTTGATTAAATCTGTTAGGTCTCCAACTGCAAACTTCTACCTTGGGGGCTGTCCTGCCTCTTGCAGCTCAGTGATAGGACTGGCTGCACAGTGTCAGAGATGGAAGGAACAGATTCCTTGTATCCTAAAATTCTTCTAAAAAAGTGAAGTCTCACTAGGATTTTTTTCCAAGCTAAATTATTACCAAAGGGCTGAGGACCCCCCCCCCCTGTAAGAAGCCCCAGGTTTGCTAACACAGCTCATTCTATGACAGGAGAAAGAAAGTAGAGGTTCTAACTCTCAGAAACAACGTGTGCTAGCATCAAAGTGAAAGTTGTGTCCCTGACCCCTAGATCCTGCATTGCCTGCACAGCCTTCCCTGTCAGCTGTCTCTTCCACTGACTGTCCTGCATCTCTGTGTGTGCGTGGGAGCATCCTCTCACCTCCTGCCTGTGGATGTGAGGCAGGGGGAAGACCGAGTGCAAAGAGTGTGAGACAGGGGGATGACTGAGAGTGAAGCCCTGTGACCTGGATCTTGGCATGGAGATCATGAAGCATAGAGGCTATGAATCCCAGAAGATTAAGATCTCTGGGTTCAAGGTCGTCTCGGACAAAGCTTTGGTTAGTGGCATACGCCTTTAACCTGGGCCACGCCTTCTGCTGGAGACCTACAAAAGGACATTGGAAGAAGGAAGATTTACATTCTCTTTGCCTGCTTGCCTTGGGGGTACTGATCGACTGCTAGATCTTTGGACTTGTATTCACAGCTGCTGCTGACCATTGTTGGGGAGTTGGACGACAGACTATAAGTCATCGACAAGTTCCCTTACTATATAGAGACTGCCCATACGTTCTGTGACTCTAGAGAGCCCTGACTAATACATCAGTTTTTTTCTGAAATATGCATGTGAAGATACAGTAAAGTAATGACATACAGTGTCACAGAATAAAGTAACTCCAATAAGAATAAAAACATTTTGAACATGAAAAAAAAAGCAGAATCTAAAGCTGAACAGTGGTGACACGCACCTTCGATCCCAGCACTGCAGAGGGAGGCACAGGCAGGCTGATCCTTGAGTTCAAGGTCAGTCTGGTCTAAAAATCAAGTTCCAGGACATGGAGGGCTACACAGACAAACCCTGTCTTGAAAGGCCAAAAAGTAAAGTCATTAAATTTTAAAAAAGTAGAAGGCAGAATCTAGAGGGCTCCATCATCGGCCAACAGCCTGCCCTATTACGGCCTGTGAATTCTCTGAGACAGACTCAAAGTAGAGTTTGCCAAGGGCAGAGTTCAGATTGCCCAAGGCTCTTCCCCTAAAACCATTGCGTTAGCCTGCTTGTCCTCATTTGTTGGTTTCCTTGCTTTTTAGAACAATCACAATCTTCTTGTAAATCTATCCCACACTCCAGGGCCCAAGTCCAGGACAGACTGTACAGCACTGGCCCCAGGCTCTGTTGGATGCTCGCTGAGCTGCTCCAAAGGCCAAGCTTGGAGAGTCCTGAGTGTCAGAGATTTAAAGCCCCGTTCCCTCTACCCCTGAAGCAGAGGCAGGTGGATCTCTGTGTATTTGTGCCAGCCAGGGTTACAAAGTGAGAACATGTCTCAATAAAAAAACAAAAGCAAAAAAACAAAAACAAAAATCCCCACAAAACAAAGCCGGACGGTGGTGCTGCATGCCTATAATCCCAGCACTCTGGGAGGCAGAGGCAGGCGGGTTTCTGAGTTCGAGGCCAGCCTGGTCTACAGAGTGAATTCCAGGACAGCCAGGGCTATACAGAGAAACCCTGTCTTGAAAAAACCATAATCCAAAAAACCAAAAAAACCCCCAAAACACACAAAACAAAACAACAACAGCCCACCACACACACACACACACAAGAAGTTCAAGGCTAGTCTCAGCTACAGGACATATTTGAGGACATCTGGGCTATATGAGACCCTGTCTCAAAAATTGAAAGACAAAACCTAAAAGGTATCTGCAACAGGAAAGGACATGTCCTGAGGGATCCCTGAGACCCAGCTCTGGGACAGTGATGAAGAATCTGTTAAAATGGTGGCAACTTCTATAAAATAATGAAAGAATGTGGTGGCAAAAGCCTGTAATCCCAGCATTTGGGAGGCAGAGGCAGGCAGATTTCTGAGTTCAAGGCCAGCCTGGTCTACAGAGTGAGTTCCAGGACAGCCAGGGCTACACAGAAAAACCCTGTCTCAAAAAACCAAAAAAAAAAAACCAAAAACCAAAAAAAAGAAAGAAAGAAACCTATGAATGCACACAGATATGCATACTGACAAGTCTCTAAACGCTCCTTTACCAGTCATTACCAAGGCGTTACCAAGGTGTGGCCTGGCTGACAGATTTGCAAGAGTGCTCCAAAGTGACAGCCGGAAGCATGGCAGCAAGCTCCCCAAAGCTCCCAGCATCGAAGACTGGTGGTCCAAGCCCATTCTTGTAGTCTATACCACAAGGGTCAGAACCCAAGATCAGGACCACAGGCCAGATCAGCTCATGACTCTCCCCAGGGTGATGAAGGCTTTGATACTCAAGGAAGACCCTGGGAACTGACACCGATGAGAGGGGAATCACAGACCTGGTGACCAATGGGAGCATGGGGTCCAAGCCAAAAGTGTTATTGGGACACATAAAAAACAAAAACAAAACAAAACAAAAACAAAACAAAAAAACCCAGTCTGGCCAGCTATGACGGTGCGTCGAGTTCCAGCACTCAGGAGGTAGAGGCAGATGGGTCTGTGTGTTTGAGGGAGGTCTGGTCTACAGAGTGAATTTCAGGACAGCCAGAGCTACACAGAGAAATCCTGTCTCAAAAGATCCAAAACAGAAGGAAGGGGGAAGGAAGGAGAAGGGAAGGGAAGGGACAGTGAAGAGAAAAGAAGAGGAGATGAGGAGGGGAAGGGAGGGGAGGGGAGGAGAAAAAGAGAAGAGGAGAAGAGGAAAAACCAAACCAATCTAGTCTGGGCACTGATTGGTGGGGATAGAACGGGCTGAATTCTTTGATGCTGATGGTCTTCTTCCAGTGCCTTGGTTATTATGAAATACACAGGGAGGTACTCCAGGGTGATAAGAAATCAAGTCTGGCAAGTTACTCCAAAAACTCTTTTGGAAAAAATGAGTTTTTGTACTGTTTGCAACTTTTGGAAATCTGAAATTGTATCAGAGCAAAGCTATCCCTTTCAGCCTCCGTCATCCTGCCATGACAGCAAGGTAGGGGCTGCTACACTTAGTCAGGCACTGGTGGCACACACCTTTAATCCCAGCACTTGGGAGGCAGAGGCAGGTGGATCTCTGTGAGTTCAAGGCCAACCTGGTCTACGAAGTGAGTCCCCAGGACAGCAAGGGCTACACAGAGAAACTCTGCCTCCAAAAACAAAACGAAACAGAACAGAATAGAACAGAACAAAAAGCAAAAATCCAAACCAAAACAGAACAAAAAACAACAAAACAAACAACAACAACAATTCAAAAACCATATACTATTCTTCAAGAGGACTTTAGCTCGGGTCCTAGCACCCATATCAAGTCACTCACAACCACCTGTGACCCCCATTCACATTCACACACCCACACACCCATACCTGTCCCCACATACATATCACTGAAAATAATTGTAGAAACAAGCCAAGGTTTCCGTGTGTATATTAAAATGAAGGGCTGATGGGGGAAGGCCCAAGGCTGGGAACGTAGCTCGTTGAAGAGCGCTTGACAAGCGTGTATGAAGCCAGCGTATAGGAACTGACAGGTTTGCTCTCCAGCCACGCGTAAACTGGCCATGGCAGTACAACATCTGTCTGTAATCTCAGCACATAAAAACTGAAGGCAGGAGGATTGGAAGTTCATGGTCATCTTCAACAGCGTAGCAAGTTTGAGGCCAGCCTATATCAAAGGTAATTAACTAAACATAGAATAAAATTACGGGCTGAATGCCTGGGGACATTCTGGGCTCTGTCACAGCTGAGGAGGTGTGCACCCTGGTATCTGGCAGGTTGCTAAACATCTTACAATGCCCAGCTCAAGCTGTCTGCTGACGAATCTCAATGGTGCTGAGGATGAGGCATGCGCTGTTCATGGAAACTCCAGTGACAGTAACAACAAGTCCCCATCCCACTGTCTGCTCAGCACATGGCCTTTGCCAGCTGACCTCATCTTCCTGTGCCTCACACACTCATCTGGGAAATGAAGAGAGTGGTAGGTGCCAAAAAGGCCACTCCAGGATAACATGAGATGATGTCCCTGCTTTGTAAAGGTACCAAGGACTCTTGCGGTAATGTCGGGCCAGTTCGGGTGATGGGTGGTAGACATCTCATTAACCTGCACAGACCGTAAGTCCCTGCTCACAGGTCACTAGCGGAACAAGAGTCTTCACTTTAGAGAAGTGAGTGGGGCCGAAACACATATGGCTGCCTGCTCTTACCGCCTCGCCTAGAAGTTTGAAAGATCTAGGACCGCCTGTGCCCAGACAAAGCCTGTGCTGGAGATGTGTTTATGAGGACAGCAAGGAAGTAAATAAATGCTCTGTTACCACCCACTGTTCCAGAACAGACCCACTGCCCAGGCCATTCCCACACTGCTCAGGCCCACCTGCCTAAGCCACGCCCAAGCCATTCTCCAGACCATTCTGCCCAGACCATACCCACCCTGCCCGTGCCATATCCACTTTATTCAGACCATTTCCACCCTGCCCAGGCTATGCCAACACTCCCCAGGCCATGCCTATCCTGCTCAAGATCATTCTGCCCAGGCTATACCCACCATGCCCAGACCGTACCCACTCCATCCAAGCTATGCCAACCTTGCCCAGTCTATGCCTACCCTGCTCAGGCCATGTCTACCTTGCTCAGGCCCACCACACTGGCCAGGCCATGTCCACCTTGCCTAGAATATAGTTATCTGGGCCCTGTATCCTCATCCAGGTGAGCACTTCTCAGTCGGCCCTGGAAACTCAAACATCGTGGTGGCCAGGGGAAGCTAGAGGTCCCAAACTAGCCTCAGACACAATACTGAGGCCAGTCTCAAAGCCTAGACTTTAGATACTCTCTGTCTCTCTGTCTCTCTGTCTGTCTCTCAGTATCTCTCTCTCTGTCTGTTTGTCTGTCTCTCTCTCTCTCTCAAGACTGTTCTCACGAGCATTTGGAGAGAAACAAAAAAATTAACTGACGCCAATGGAAACTCTAATACTAGAAAAATGTCAAGAAAGCAATCAGTGGTTTCAATGCGCCCTGCCCGACAGCTCATGGAAACAAGCTTGAAACCATCAAAACACAAAAACCCCCTTGCCTGGGGTGCGCTTAGGAGGTACGAGCGCATACTTATGAAACTTCTCAAACTCAAAACACCCCTTGCTGGACAATGTTAATTTTCGTATGAGTTGGCCCAGGCCCCAGGCCCTACACTGGTCATGTACTTATCCGTCCTGGCCCGGACAGCCCCTTCGTATGGCCGGATACTCACCTGCCTGCTCCATCTTGGGCTGGAAGGTGTGCACTAGGTAGTTCAGGTGAAACTCTGCAAAGACAGAAGGATTGGGACTTAGGGAGTGAGCAGCCGGTAGGGAAGGGACAGACAGGGCAAGCCGCAGGCCAGGCCAGCTTAGTGCAGTCATCTTCCCCAGGACCCCAAGACACATGCACTTACTCTGTTGGATCTGCCTCCTGCAGGCCTTCCAGTAACACAGGAGGAAGGAACCGGAGCCAACCAGTAGCACCACCATGGCCACCCAGAGGAGCATGGGCCCTGAAACACAGTGTCATGCTGTACTCCGTGCACAGCTAGGAGCCAGGGTCCTTCCCTGGACCACATAGGACAGTTCTAGGTACCGCCCACTTCCTACTGCTCCTGGGACGTGGATCCCACTGAGACAAGCAGCTCCTGGACATTTCCTGAAGCTGGGACCCCCCTGATTCAACCCTGACCTTACCTCTCTCACCTGGCTCCAGGAAGATATTTGGCAGCACAGAAAGTAATAAAAAGAAACCAGAGAACATGAGAAATTGAGACATCAAGAATCAGAATGGGGGGGGGGGGGTGGAGAGACAGCTCAGTGCTTCAGAGCACTGACGGCTCTTCCAGAGGTCCTGGGTTCAATTCCCAGCAACCACATGGTGGCTCACAACCATCTGTAATGGAATCTGATGCACACTTCTGCTGTGTATCTGAAGACAACCACAGTATACTCATATATTAAAAACAAAAGAAGCACACACACGCATAGGCACACAAGCATACACACACAAACACACACATGCATGCACGTGTGTGTGTGTGCGCGCGCATGCATGCATAGACACATGCATAGACACACATAAGCACATACACACACACACACACACACACACACACACACACACAGAGTAACATGAATCAAACACAGGACCTAATGGTGGTGGTGGTGGTGGTGGTGGTGGTGGTGGTGGTGGTGGTGGCACACGCCTTTAATCCCAGCACTTGGAGGCAGAGGCAGGCAGATTTCTGAGTTGGAGGCCAGCCTGGTCTACAGAGTGAATGCCAAGACAGTCAGGGCTACACAGAGAAACCCTATCTCAAGAAAAAAAAAAAAAGAGCCAGAATGGGTTGGGTATAGTAATCTCAGCACTAGGGAGGTGGAGGTAGATCAGTTAGCCTGATCTACATACCTAGCTTCAGGCTAGCAGGGGTTCACAGTGAGACCTCATATAAGAAAACAAAAACCAGACCTCTAGAGGTTTGACTGCTGGGGCTAGTTGGGATGGGGAGCGCTAAGACTGGTTAGAGACACTGAGACCATCAGCTCCCAAGGGCAGGCACAAGGTCAGCGGGATGTCTCAGTGGGTAAAGCTCTTGCTGCAAGCCTGATGACCTGAGTTGAACATCCAGACCCCTCAGAAAGCTGGAAGGAAAGACGCCCACAGAAGCTGCCCTCTAACATCCACACATGCACCACTGCATGCACGCACTAACACCATACACATAGGAATGAATGAATATTTTTTAAAGTCAAAGGAGGAAGACTGAAGCTTGTCCAAAGTCACCCCAAGAGTCCACCACCCAGGCCAGGTGACTTCAGATCCCACGTTCTTTGCACACACACACACACACACACACACACACACACACACACACAGAGAGAGACACACGTGTGTATGCATGCGCACAAACACGCATAGGCACACAAGCACACACACACAAACACACAAATGTGTGTGCACACATACATGCATAGACACACATAAGCACATACACACACACACACACACACAGAGTAACATGAATCAAACACAGGACCTAATGCATACTAAACTTAATGTATATTTAACCTAGCCTAGCCTGAGCCCATGCATTTACACGACCTGCCCATACACAGCCTACTCTGATTATTTTCATTATTTAATTGCTATTTGGGTACATGTCTCAGGTGTTATTGTTCAAGAATGTTTTGTTTGTTATTATTGGGACAAAAATTCAGGGTTGCTTCAAACTTGCTGTGTAGCCAATGATGACTGCGTTTTCAGGATTACCCATCTCCACCTCCTCTGTGCTTGTATCACAGGCATGTCCTACCACGCCGGTTTATGTGGCTCTGGGAATGGAACCCAGGCTCTTCGGTGCACTAGGCAAGCACTCTTGTTAACTAAGTGGTGGCCACAACCCTTGAGAGTTTTCTGTGGCATGCTGAGAACTGTTATCTTGAGAACTACTGCCACCGTGTGTCCAAAACTAGTACTGCTGGTCCTAAAACTGCCTGGTGTTTTGTTACCTCATTAGCATCAACAGCAACTGTCTTTACTCTGGTAAAGTGAAGACCATACTTGTGCTATATGCTGACAATCTTGGGTGCTGATTTGCTATCCATTTTATATCCGAGGAAACTGAAGAGGAAGGGAATTAAGCTTCCTAGTCTTTCAGTAACTTATTCGATTTCTTTCTTCCTTCTTGGATTTTCCTTTTTGGATTTTTAAGACAGGCTTTCTCTGTGTAGTCCCGGCTGTCCTAGAGTTCACTCTGTGGACCAAGCTGGCCTCAGACTCACAGAGATCCACCTGCTGCCTCCCAAATTCTGGGATTAAAGATATATACCACCTCCCCCCCACATCAGCTTTTTTCCAAATAGGGTCTCATGTAGCCCAGGCTAACCTTCAACTTGTTATATAGCAGAATGTAACCTTTAACAACCATGAGACAGGGTCTCACTATGTAGCCTTGACTGACCCGGAACATGACATGTAGACCAAGCTGTCTCTGAACTTACAAAGCTCTGCCTGAATTCTAGAATTGAAAGCATGTGCTAGAGATTTTTTGCTTTGTTTGAAAGAATTTTTCACGTGTGTGTGTGTGTGTGTGTGTGTGTTATGGTCAGAGGACAACTCTGTAGAATCCATTCTGTCCTTCCACCTCTACATGGATCAAACCGAGGTCATTGGGCTTGCTTCCTTAGGCAGGGCAAGTGGTAAGTGAGCCACCTCTCTGATCTAACCCTGGACTTTTCCCATGGCTACCTCTCAGCCCTGGGATTATAGACATACAGTACCAAGCCCCGTGGATACCCTGGTAGGAATCAAAACCAGAGGTGTTCGGCATTCTGGGTAAATATTCAGTCAACAGAGCCACCCCCCTCGCCTCACAACTGAACTTCGGGTAGCAATTACAGGTCATCAGAATAAAGTCATAAAAAAAAAGAAAAGTTCTGTCCCAAGAACCAAATAGTATTAGGAAATGGCAGAGCCACGGGCTCAGTTCGAGAAGCCAGGAAGTTGAGATTGATCTTTATTTCTACATCCACCCGAGGCCAAAGGCCTGGAAGGAAACCCTGCCGGCCCCTTGCTTTAGACAGTGAATGATCAATACCTGGATCCAGAAATGGTGTTCCTGTGGACAAGGGAGAGGTGGGCGGCATCCTGTCGGTGGTCCCGGAGTCTACGAAAAGGCTTAGGGTGGAAGTGGTACTATACCAGAGGAAACGGAGGACAAGGGTGATGGTCACAATTGCCACATAAAAAGGGTGTATCTAAGGAAGGATGATTCCTTTTCTAGAGAGGTAAAGACAAAGCCTGGGAACCCAAAAGATCTGCACACTCTTGTCAGGCATCGTGAGCCTTTGATTAAGCTTAGGCCCTTCTGGCTTTACAACCCTGTCATCACTGAGACAGACACACAGCCGTGTTCCTCCCAACCCCACCCACCAAAGGCCTCTAGGTCTGATGCCCTGCATGGCTAGCCCTGACGTCCCCGGGCATTGCCTGAGAATACAAGAGGCGATTCTGTTCTTTTCATGGAGGTGAGGTGGGACCAGGAGTCACCTGGCAGGCTCCCCGCTGTTTTCTGAGGTGCTGATGCCAGGGAGTGTCCCTGGAGGAGGACGCTCCAAGGTCATATTCGTCTCTGCATTACCTATAGGGATGGTGACATATTAGAATCAGTGCAGAGAGTGTGAACATCCAGTCTGCCGTGGGAGGCAGTGGGAAGTGGTGAGTGAGGGTCTTCTGTGACACACAGCTCCTGGCTGCAGGTGACAAAGGCCATCAGGATTGTGCTCTAAAACATCAAACCAGAGAGGCTGTGGTACCACGGGTACCAAAAGCAGCTTCTCCTTTTATTTAAAAGAAGCTTAAAGGTCAGCAAGATGGGCTCAGCAGGGAAAGAGATCTTAGGTGACTAAAGTGATGACCTTAGTTGGATCCCTGGGACCCACACAGTGGAAGGAGAGAACCAATTAATTGATACACACACACACACACACACACACACACACACACACACACACACGAACACAGGTCAAAGGAAGAAAAGGAACTTTGGTCAATATCCCAGCTGTCCATCATGCGACTGGGAGGCAGTGGACCTCCCGAACCTGGATCCCAGAGGAAGGGAGAAAGGTCATCAGGTGTATGTCCGTGAAAGAGACCCTTTTCCTCTCTGTGCGTCCTGGTCACCATGAGGTGAGCAACTTCTTTCTGTGGAGATGAGCTGCCTCAGAAGCAAGCAGCTATAGACAAAAAAATCTCCCCAACTGAGAACTAAAAAGAGCCCTTTCCCCCTGTAAAGTTGATTAGAGACGTTGTTCCTGTCACAGAGAGGGAAAGCCCATTAAGAGGGTCACACTTAAAAAACCAACTGACTTTCTGCACTGGCCGTATGAAGTTACAGCTGTTGTTTGTGTGTGTTTGGTTGGTTGGGTGGGTGGGTGGTTGAGATGGGATAGTCCCGGCTGTCACTATGTAGTCTTGGGCCTGAAACTCTCCATAGATCAGGCTCACCTCAAACTCACAGAGATCCACCTCCCTTTACCTCCTGAGTACTGGGACTAAAGGTGTGCATCATCAGACCTAGTAAAGTTACAGCTTTCATTTGGTTTGTGTTTTAGAATTTCTAACCTTAAAAAAAAAATCAGCCAGGCATGGTGGGTGGGAAGGGTACACTTTTAACAAAAGAGAAAAAAAAATGCCCCCCATGGGATTGCTTGCCCACAGGCCAATCAGGTAGGGGCATTTTCAAAATTGACATTCCCTCTTTTCAAATGACTATGGCTTGTATCAGGTAGAAACAAAAACTAACCAAGATATCTAAGTTACATAATGAATTCTGAGTCAGCTAGTGCTATATAGTGCTATGTAGCAAGACTGGCTCTCTAACAAAACAAAACAAAACAAAAACAACCCCCTGAAAACAAACAAATAAACATAAAATGAAAAACAACAGCAACAACAAAACCAAAGACAGAACAAAAAATAAAACTACCACCAACAAAGGTAGACTAAGAATTAACATGTCCCCCAAAGGCCTTGGTAGAAATCGTGAGGAGAACAAGCACAGAGGAAGGGCTTGAAGCCAGAATCCCAAGCCCTCATGGTTAAACAAAGTCAGGAAGTACGCAAGTATCACATTCGAGTTCAGACTGGGAGCCAGTTCCATCTGCAAGGTGCTTACTGCACAAGTCTGAGAACCCGAGTTCAAGGCCTGCAGCCAGATACACAGGCAAGCGTGGTGGAGCACACCTGTAGCCCCCGTGCTAGGGAGAAGACAAGTGGAGGCCCAGGGGCTCATTGGCCAGCCAGCCTAGCTTAATCACTGAATCCTGGAAGGAACAAAAAACAAGGTGGATGGCTCCTACAGACTCCCAAGGTTGACCTTTGACCTCCATGAGGTCACATACATAGATACACAGAGGTATACATACATAGATACACAGACACACACAATACACACACACACACAGACACAGACACACACACACACAGACACACAGAGACACACAGAGACACACACAGACACACACAGACATACACAGACACACAGACACACAGACATACACAGACACACACAGACACACACAGAGAGACACATACACACAGAGACACAGAGACACACATACAGACATACACACAGACACACAGACACACACAGACACACATAGACACACACAGACACACACAGAGACACACACCGAGACACAGAGACACACACACAGAGACACACACAGACACACACAGACACACACAGACACACACAAGACACACACAGACACACACACAGACACACATACATACAGAGACACACACACACACACACAGAAACACGCACAGACATACACACAGACACACACACAGAGAGACACACACAGACACAAACACAGACACACACATACATACAGAGACACACACAGACACACACAGACACACACAAGACACACACAGACACACACACAGACACACATACATACAGAGACACACACAGACACACACACACAGAAACACACACAGACATACACACAGATACACACACACAGAGACACACACAGACACAAACACAGACACACACATACATACAGAGACACACACAGAATCACAGAGACACACACACATACATACAGAGACACACAGAGAGACACAGAGACACACACAGAGACACATACACACAGACACACACACACATTTATTATTCACTAGTATTTCCAAGTCATGAGTTATAAACCCCCCAAGCCCCCCAAGAGCTGCTTAGACAAGCCAAGCACAGGGAACCTGCATAGCACAGGCTGTTTGCTGTCTCAGAGGGGTGAAACAGCAGCTGGGGCCTCAGCTATGGGACCATGAGGACCTTTAGGGGCCACAGGAGCCATGGCCCGAACCCGCCTGTTCTGTCATAAGCACACAGCACCTGCCCCCGGCATGCAATGCATTCAGAAATTTTAGGAACAAAGTAGCCCTTTCAGGACCTTTGGCCCTTGAGCCTCAACCTCAGGAACTGCATGCATCCTAGAGATGCTCTTCTGTTCCTGTTGGGCAAGACTATACAGCTCAAGGGCCTCTGCATACCTAGGTTCCCTTATCAGACAGCACCTCCCGGGGAGAGTGCCCCAGCTTCATGTAAGCAGTACCTGGATCTGGATTGGGCTCCCTTGCCTTGGAAGAGGAAGACTCTAGAACCTTCACCAGCTCCATAGCATCTTCCTGCACAAGGCTGGTGACCCCCTTTGGCAACAAGCTCCTCACAGTGTCATTGGTTGGGGATTCTAGAGTAGGCGTGGCCCGAGGAGTAGCATGGCTGGAGAAGAAGCCAGATATAAGTCTGATGAACTCACAAACCAGGGAGGTCTGGGTTTGTGGATTAATGTCTATGGAGAAAGTCTCCTGCCTCAGCCCCTATGTACCCTGCTATGAACTGAGAGCAGGAGCCAAGTTCCTTAGACCTGGGTCTCTCATGGGTCCCGGGCAGGGCTAGACACACAGCAGGGACTCAGATGACTGGTGATCTTGCCAGAGAGCCACCCTAGGGTCCTGCCTGCCTGGGCTGATCCAACCCATGCACCCTGTGTGTCATGGAGACAGAGTAGCCCATCCAGAGATCACCTGGAGAGGAACAGAAAAGAGGACGGACAGGAGTCACCTCGTAAGTCTCTTGCAGTCATCTGGACTGGAGCAATTGGGGCCAGATCCTAGGGAAGGCAGCTCATAGATGGTGACCTTCTCCGCTGTGCCTGCAAAGGAGACAGCAATGGCTTCAGAACAGACACTGAGAAACCCAGAGTCCCCAGGAGCAGAACGGTCCCCACCACATGTAGAATCATGGATGAGGTACTAGGAGAACACAGTAGCTATTCCCAGCATCTGCTCACTCTGGAGTGAGGAGGAGCTATCCCTTCACTTGGCTTGGTCAGTGACGCTCACTGACGTATACACTGACCTACAGAAACACACGCACAGACACACACAGACAGACACATGCAATGCTCCCAGAGATACATATATAGAGATATACATAGAGACATACAGAGAGAGAGAGACACACATGCACATAGACACACACACAGAAACACACAGTCACACCCATGGAGAGAGACACATACACAGACACACAGACATACAAGATAGGCACAAATAGACACAGATACATACACACTCAAGCACACATACACAAAACACACACAGAGACACACACACACAGACACACAGGCACACACAAACAGACACACAGGCAGGCACACACAGACACAAATACACACACAAACATACACAGAGACACATACACATAGAGAAACACACACAGACACAGCACAAACATATATAAATAAATGCACACAGACACACACACAGACTCAGACACAAACTCAGACACAGATACAGACACACACATATATAGAGACCCATAGAGAGGCACACACAGACACAAACACAAACATACACAAATAAGTACACACTAACACACACACACACACTCTGACACACACACACACACCATCAGATACCCCTGGGTTTGCCCTCCACCTCTACCACATCCTTATTATTCCAGACAGTCAAGTGATCGTAACAGTCTTCTTTGGGCTGCTGTTTATATTAACAACCACACGAAAATGAGTCTGTCACACTAGCTAATAAACAGTAACTGCTCAACCACACCTCAGCGGCCATCTCATCACCGAGGGAGTGACGCACATGAGTTGGAAGATGCCCCAACGGCTTCAGTGGAGGTGATACAGCAAGGTCAGCAGTGTGATGAAGTTGACAAGGCTCAGCTGAGCACCCAGTCCTGGCTGGAAAAGGATGTTCTCTGTGTTCTTGGACTACTCAGCTGCCACCTCTGGTGTCAACCTCCCCACCCACAGAAAGGGGCTGATGGAATCTGCCCTGCAAACGCTCGATCCTTGCACAGAAAGTCTATAATAGCTTCGAGCTGTCGGTTATCAGTGAGCTGTGCTGAAACAGAAGTTACACAACTTTCACAACTGGAAATCCTGCATCCCCCAGAGCTGCCTTCTGGGAGAGTCCACAGGGGCTCTGGAGATGAACGGGGTCAGGTGGCTACGGCAGGGTCACTGACAGAATGTGCTGTGTCACTATGCCAGTAGTGCACACCTTTAACACCTTACTTGAGAAGTAAGCAGTTCTGTGAGTTTCAGGCTAGCCTGGTCTACATAGTGAGGTTCAGGCCAGCCTGGTCTCCATAGTGAGGTTCAGGCTAGCCTGGTCTATATAGTGAGGTTCAGGCCAGCCTGGTCTACGTAGTGAGGTTCAGGCCAGCCAAAAGGTACATAATGAGACTCTGTCTCAATAAACGGAGGGCTGTGTATCTTGAGATGTCTTAGTAGTTAAGAGCACTGGATACTTTTTCAGAGGATGGGGTTCAATCCTCAGTTCCTACTTGGTGGCTCACGACCTTCTATAATTCCAATTCTAAGAAATCGAATACCCTCTTCTTGTCTCAATGGGCACTAGGCATGCGTGTGGTACACAGACGTACATGCAGGCAAAACACTTATATACATAAAATAAATAAATCTAAAAATTAAAAAAAAATCTGGGTGTAGTGGCACATGCCTGTAATCCCAGCAGTCAGGAGTCTGAGAAAGCAAGATCAGAAGTGCAAATCCAACCTGGGTAACAGAATGACTCTGTCTCGAAAGATAAAGAAATAAAAAAATTAATTTTAATAATGTCTTAATTTGTGCTAGGAGTATTGCTTATTGGTATAGTTCTTGTAAAACATGCAAGACCTTGGGTTCAGTCCCCAATACACACACACATACACACACATATGCACACACACTTGTGTGCCTATACACACACACACACACACACACACACACACACACACGCACACATACACGCACACACGCACACATACATGCATGCACACATACAAGTACAGCTCACACATGTAATACCCATACTTGGGAGGATGAGGCAGGGGGATTACTGTGGTTTTGAAGCCAGTCTTGCCATATAGTGACTTATGAGACATCCTGGGTTACAATATGAATGCAGGTCTCAAAAAGTCATAATCTAACAACATAATGATCTATGTCAGTTGGTAATCAGTATAAATATAACAAGATACATTGTATTCTCACTTACCTGTTAGGTCTTTGAAACTTACTGAGCATTATACACAGAACACTTAGACCTGCCACATTGTAAGCATTTTTTGGACTCGTGTCAATGGCAGGACTTCAGAGACAGGCCCCTGTTGCCCCCTTGTGGCAGTCTTGGGAACTCCAGCCAGACAGCCTGTCCCTGCTGGCTGAAAGGCTGAGGATCTGACAAACTAAGATGAAAGCCTCTAAGGTTACAGCAGAGAGAAAGAGTTAAAGGAACCGGCCTCATCCACAGGTGGGAAGCTTTGCTTCAGCTCAGCCCTCAGCTACCTTGCTGATTGCAGACGGGAAGTTCACACAGCACAGAGCATTCTGTGATGCGGGAATTCGGAAAAAACCCAGGACGCTACCAGGATCCAGAAATGCCAAGGACACTGATTAGAGAAAGGAGTCTGCGGATTTTCATCCCTCACCCCCCCCCCACTTGTCCCACCAGGAGTTTATGCGATTGCGGTGTGTTTGTTTGTTTGTTTGTTTGTTTGTTTTGTTTTGTTTTTTTGAGACAGGGTTTCTCTGTGCAGCCCTGGCTGTCCTGGAACTCACTCTGTAGACCAGGCTGGCCTGAAACTCAGAAATCCACCTGCCTCTGCCTCCCAAGTGCTGGGATTAAAGACATGTGCCACCACCGCCCGGCTGATTGCGGTGTCCTTTTTGCACCCCAACCTCTAGGTCTCCCTTCTAGAAAGCACACTACCACCCCCTTTTCTGAGATCAGAGTCTCCCTATGTAATCAGCCTAGCCTCCTAAACACCACTTTTAATAGCAATCAGTGAGGATTCCTGATTCTTATCCCTTACTCTGACCATGAACCCCTCCCCTGTGTTGTCAAAAAACTAGAAGCTTGCAGACGGTAAGGCCGTGGCAAGGCAAACTGGGAAAAACACAAAACAAAACAATTTCTCTGCCTTGAATCTGTTGTCCAATGTCTCAGCTCCTCACTCTCCTATCTAAAATGCCCAATTTGTCAGAAAACTCCCAGGGCAGAGACTTGAAGCTTCCTACTTAACTTGTGGACCACCAGAGAATCGCCCCTGATCCCAAGCTTCAAATGGGCCCACAGCCTCCTTTAACCAGGCCTGGGCCTCCGCCAGCAGGGCATCTCTGACGAGACGCAGATGTGAGAAATGAGCAGCAGAAACCCTGGATACTGGACGCACCACAGCATGGGGAGAGAAGCTTCTACCTGTCTGTCTTACAGTGGTGGGAGGATGAGGGGGCCTGTGGCAGGTACAATAGTAGCTGCTAAGGAGCTGTGGGTAGCGACACTCACCTGGGAACTTGACACCCTTCGCCTCAGGACCCTGAAGTTCACAGCGGGCGCAGGAATTGACAGCTGGCGTGCTGCAGTACATACCAGGCTGACACTCACAGACTCGAGGGGAGTTCCTAGAACACGGAGCCTTCTCCACAAGGCCTGAGGGACACAGAGAGGGTCATGGAAGGGAAGGGGGAAGGGTGGGGATTCAGTGTACACAAGGACCATCCAGGATGAAGACAAGATGTCACATGACCCTCCGTCAAACTGGCCAACTGGCGCTCTGTGCCTCTCCTCAGTTCTCCCGGTGTTTATGAAAGGGCAGCGTGAGGGTGACCTTTACCTCAAGCCCATATACCTGCACACTACTACACAGATTACAGACAAATAAAAGTGGGGCTGGGGAGATGGCTTAGTGGGTAAAAGCAGTTGTTCTTCGAGCAGAAGGTCCTGAGTTCATATCCCCAGGACCCATGTGAAAAACTGAACTTAGAGGACCCCAAATGGCTTTTGCACAAATGGGAAGACTCCTAGGGCTGGCTAGCCAGCCAATGTAGCTGAATCAGTGAGGTCCAGGTTCTGTGAGAGTCTCTGCCTCAAGAAGGAAGTTGTAGAATGACTGAGGAAGACTCCGGACATCAGCCTCTGGCCTCCACATATACATACAGCATGCATATGTGCATATATAAACATGTATATATATAGTTTAGATTATATATAAATATAAATAGATTATATATAATATAGATTATATAAATATATATATATATATATATATATTCCTAGGATATGGAAGGAACTGAAGTACGTGCCACTGTGTGACAAGCCATTCTGAAAAGACTTTACACTGTAATTTCATGGACCTCCAGCAAAAAAATGAGGTTTTAACTGTAGAGGTAGGAGAGCCATCAGTGGTTGCCATGGTGAAGAGGATGGAGAGATAAAACTACAGAAGCATGGGGAGTTTTAGGGAGTGCACTGTATGCTCTGGGCACAGACCCACCGTGCATGGCCAAATCCCACACCATGTGCATCCCAGGTGAATCAGGGTGAGGAATGAACTTGGCAGTACATATCCTCATCCCCTGTGCTGGAGTCTGACAATTAAAAGGTTTCCTCGGAGGGAGATGGCTGTGGGGTAAACCACTTTCCATGAAAGCTTAGGACTTGAGTTTCATCTCCAGAACCCATGTTTAAAAAGATGGGAGTGAGGGGTTGGAGAGATGGCTCAGCGGCTAAGAGTACTGCCTGCTAGCATGATGGAAGTCCTGGGTACCATCTTCAGCATTGCATAAACTAGGCATGGCAGTGCACACCTGTGCTCCCAGTCCTCAGGACATGGAGACAGAAGGACACACACAGAGACAGACAGACAGACACACACACACACACACACAATTAGGAAGAAAATACAATCTTTAGAAAAATCTTTGTATGCAATAAACAAAACATTTTTTTAAAAAAGACACTGAAAGCTTTTAAAAAATATGTGATTGTTAGGTTTTGAGAGAAAAGTCTCAACACATCTTTTAAACTAACCATCCCCACAAAACCAAAAGAAAATGCCCAGACCCTATCACCGAACACAAGCAATTGATATTAGAAGGACCTATTTCAAGAACTCTCCTGGAAGCAGCACCTTCATTGTTGAGAAAGAATGCAGTTCTTGATGACAGGGCACAGCTCAGACTGCTCCAAGAAGGCCCTTCTCATTATGAATCTTCACTATAGTCTTCACTATAGAAAGGGGTTAAGAAAAGGGTCCTTCACGGAAATCATCATTGCAATGATGCCTTCTCCCTCCAGGGAGCACACTCCGTCCTTCTGCAAAGTATGGATGCAAAAGATGGCTGCTCATATCAACCTTCAAATCCAGAGAGGTAAACTGAGGCACCAGGGGATCAGTTCCCGAAACTTCCTGCCTCTCAGATTCCCCTCTGAGACACGTTCTGGGGAGAGAGACTGGGTTCTCACCTGACAAACAGGTCACACAGGCGGTGCACTTCCCATATTCATTGATGTAGTAGTCAGGAGCACACTGTTTCCTGCAGTGGGCAGGGCTCTGTGGGCATGGCTGCGTTGGAGACAACCCTGGGAAAAGCAGCAGAGACGTTCTAGGCTGGGTTACCTTGGTAACAGGCTGGCTTTCCAACCTCTGTTTCTCATATCTAAACCCCATTCATCTCTGCTTTAAACCGTGGTTGCATCACATGATGCTTGTGTTAGAGATGGAAGGTATGGACCTCGATGGAGATCACTGGGAACAAAAGGGCAGCCCAGATATGGGGAAACTCTGGTGTTCCTGGGCTGTCACCTGACAATCTGTGACCTTGAACAATTGCAACGACCTCACTCACACTAACAATATGATCTGTTTCTCCTAGAGTGGACAAGGGTCAGTGAAGATCACCAAGTCCAGGCTGAGCGCTGGCTGTCACTCTCAACAGAGGTCATGATTCTCTGAGGGAACTGAGGGGACAATGGGGAGTTAAGACCATGAAGATATCGACTCAAGCTGACTGAGAGGCCCTGGAATCACCCAGCAATCTTCCTCCCATTCTTTGAGGACAGGAGATGCAGGATGATGAACTGAGGCAAGGGATATGTGACATCTGCCAGGTTCTGTCTGCTCTGTCAGAGCCTGCCGTGTTTGTTCGGGTCAGGTATGTTTCCCACAGCTTCGCCAAGGACTGAGCACATGACCCAGGTGGGCTAATCAGAATATTTCATTTTTTTCCATCATTGCCTCAGAATAGGCATGTGACTCCAAACAGACCAAGCAGAGCGTGCTATTGTTCTCACCATTGTGATTGGCTCAACATGAGCACATGACTCTCAGACTCTATCAACCAATAAACGCCATCGCTTGACAGTTTTCAAGATGGATACCCCCGGCTTTTACTACTGAATTTCTGGTTAAAATTGGTTAAATCTGGCTCGGTGGCATTATTCCTTTAATCACAACTGGGAATTAAATTTCAGTATGTAAATTGCTTGAAATACTTCCACACTCTCCAGGATGGTTGTCTCTGTTTCCAGCAACCACTGAGTGTCCTGTTGCAGGCCCTGGATCATATTTGGTGAGCCCATGTTCTTCAGACTCATACATAGAAGCTGGAGAGACACTAGGGCCTTTACCATCCCCACCCTGAACAAGGCCTGGGGTCCTGAACACCAAGGGAGGCGGAAGGGGCTTAGGGTTGAGCTCAGGCTGAGCTTACCAGCAGGCGATTGTGGATCATGTTCAAGTTCCTTCTCTGGGTTCCTGTGGGGTTCATGCACTACTGTGGGTAAAGAGCCAGGCCTCCATTATAGTGGCCTGTACCATAAGTGTTCTTGGTCATTTTATAATGCAGGCAGTGAGCTTGTCACCGCAGGTGTGTAAGTAGAGAACTGGAAAGTGGTAATCAGAAGGTGGCAAGGCTCCCCTCCTCGGTGAGGACAGACATAGACATAAGAAGACCTCTCGGCCTCTCAAATTCAAAGGTCTCCCAACTTCCTCCACCAGCCCACGCACATGCAAACCCTGCCACATAGCTGAGCGCTGATTTGAGAGGGCAGGCAAAATGTCAGAAATTTCCCCAAAACACGGAAGAAGGGGGTTTTTTGGTTTTCCTCTGTGGCTTGTCCGGAAGCACGGGGTCAATAAAACTCCAGCAAAACGCCCCGCCCACCACGAAGGCCCGAGGTGTTCAGCCACTTAGAGGAAGTGAGAGGAGGGAGCAGCCCCTCTCTGTAAGTCCCAGCTGTTAATTGGAGCAAGCCTAAGACCTAGGGGTCAGGCTCACAAGTGTCTTTCTCTCTGTGACTGGAACTGGGGCTACTGAATGTCACAGCACGGTGGCCACACCTCTCTGTGGGCAGAAGGGAGAAAATGCTGAGAACAGATATGTGGGGAGCCAGTCGCTTGCAGCAAGGGAAGGCTCTCAGACGTAGTGTCTCAGAGCTGCAATAGGATCGACATAGCAGGAAGGGACACCCAGGGGTAAAGGGATGGGCAGAACTGAAGGACTAGAGGCCTGAAATACAGGAGAGGGAGCTGGAAGAAATGACCTATCCATTCCCCCGAGGAAGGGGAATGGATGAGAAGATGGGGAGGGGAGAGGAGACCACCATGGACTAGAATTGCTCACACACACACACACACACACACACACACACACACACACACCACTCTCCTAATGAAACCCTTAACTTCAGTTTGGATAGACATAGGTTTAGGAGTTCACTACGGATAAAGGAGCCCGCCAGAAGCCCTAAACCCCTGGGATGGGCGGGTCTCTGTGGAAAGAGTTGCACACACCACAGGAAGGTGGACAGGTTGGACTTACGCCAGAAACCTAATTAGGCCAGAGCCTTGTCCTTAGGTCCTCCAGTTTCTAACTAGGGGAAAGCAATGGTTTGCAGGGCCCCAAAGAGGATTAGGGAGGAGAACGGCTGGATTAGGGAGACAAGTAGAAGGGAGGAAAGGAACCCAGGAGCACCTGAGTATGGTGGCACAGGCCTGTAATTAATCCCAGCAGTGGGGGAGGGGGAGAAACAAGAGGATCAGGAGTTCAAGGTCAGCCCCACTGCACACTAAGTTCAAGAGCAGCTTAGACAACATGGGTTCTTTCATCAAAGACTCATCATAAAAACATTTAATTTTGTTCTTGTTTGGCTTTTGTGTGTGTGTGTGTTGTTGTTGTTGTTGTTGTTGTTGTTGTTGTTGTTGTTGGGACAGGGTTTCTCTGACTGTCCTGGAACTCACTCTGTAGACCAGGCTGGCTTTGAACTCACAGAGATCTGCTTGGCTCTGGCTGGGATTAAAGGCTTGCACCACCACCAGCCAGCTCAAATAGCGTTCTTTACGAATATGTGTGTTTACGAGTTCATGTTGTACGTGTGGGTGCCCTCCGAGGTGTCAGATCCCGTGGAGATGAAGTTCACAGGCAGTTGTGAGCTGCCTAATGAAGTTGCTGGGAACTGAACCTGGGTCCTCTGGAAGAGCAGCAAGTGCCGTTAACCACCGAGCCCTCTCTCCAGCCCTGCAGAAATGTTTTCAAGTTGTGTTTGGGAATAGCCATTATTAAATTCTTCCTGGGATACTTCATCGGGTAGCCTGTGCAAGGCTGCTCCATCAGAGGACGCAGGGCTAAGAGCAGCTGTCCAAGAATCTCACTTAGCTCTAGCCACATCTGCAATGACCTTGTATGGTACTGCCTGCACCCACCTCCAGACAATGTGCCTGGGAAGCATTAATATTGGGTATGTGGGCCTACCACTTCTCACCCACAGGAAGCCCTCCAGACACGGTGACCTACCTCCAATGCCTTGCTGTCCTAAAAGCAGGGGGCAGCTACAGAGCCAGTGACAGAGACTTCCTCCCACCCTCAACCGTCATAACTAATGTGTCTTTCAAGTAGACATCTATTCCCGGATCTGAGAGACAGCGCCACAGCTACACCTCATACCCCAGCCACTGATGACCGCCACATGTGCTTGAGGTTTTTGATCAGTGTCACGGGGGATCGAAATGGCTCATAACCCTTTTCTAATCTTCAGGCCTGAAGATGTTCGTTCTGGACGGATTTCCTAAACTTCTTCTAGAACTCACTTTGTACCAGGGTAGAGGAGCCTTCTAGGAAGCCAGCAGTGGTCAGGCAAGCTCTGTTCCCCAGAAAGTTGCAGCCCAGAGCAGCCTGGTACGAACACATGCGCTGGCTTGGAGCAGGCAAGAACTGTAAAGGTCAGGGTGTGGTAGTATATTCTTGCAGTCCCAGCTCTATTGATGCTGAGATAGGACAGCAAGTTCACTGCTGCCCTGGAAAGAGAACCCAGATTCAAGTCCCAGCACTCAGATGGCAGCTCACAACCACCTGCAACTCTAGTTCCAGGGCATCTGACACCCTCTTTTAATCTGTGCAAGACTTTGCATGCATGTAGTACAGTACATAAATCCAGGCAAGATGCTCATAAAATGGGGGAGGAAGAGGGTAAGAAGGTCTTGCATCCTTGTGACAGCAGCAGACCTAGCCTGCCCAGCAGGCAGCCTGGCCCTTCCCGCCAGACCCTGTGACATTAGAGATGGCCATTGGAAGCCTATAGCTAACCATGACCATGATCGTGTTTGCTATCTTCTATCCATCCCTCCTCAACCCCGGTTTTTCTCCAGTTCCCCCATGAATATCATCCACTAAAACAGTCTACCTCCCACCTTCAGTATCCCACTCACCTGAGGGGCACTGGTAACAGCAGTTCTTGTCAGCTGCCCCGGGGTTGTAGCGGAGGTCTCCGGGACAGGGGGTCTTGAGTCGATCCTAGAGGGTCAGAGAAGCTGGTGAGACCAGGACAGACTTCCATCCCTAATTCCACCCTCTAGTCCCAGCTTGGTGTCCACTCACTGTCAAGGCTGAATACCTACTGTCCCAGAGATCAGAAGAGATTCCTGACTCCACATCTCCTCACAGAGTTAATGGCAGCTTAGATGCAAACATAACACCCAGGGGTTCCCATACCCTCCTCTGCTCACAGTTCTCCCCTGCGAGCCCCACCCCACCCCACCCCCATCCCCCAGCCACCTTCAAACAATCGATCAGCCACAGCAGCAGCTGGTCCCACTCATGTACTCCCCCAGGGGACTGACAGGCCTCCCTCTCTGGGACAACTGCAGCAAGAAAAACATCTGGTAAAGTTGTATATGAGCTGAGATCCTGCATACACAGATGGAAAAGTGCCCAGATGCCAAGCCACAGGCGGGACCCTGCCAGCGCCAGTATACTCAGATTCCCCACCTGAAAACAAACCGTGAACCCGCTGCTATGTCTATTCATTAATTCTGTCTGCTCTTGAATTTGACATAGGTCAAACTGCTCAGTCTGTTGCTTTGCAGATTTCTTTTTTTTTAAAAAAAGGTTTTATTTTTTGGAGCGGGGAAGGGGGCATTGTGGCACACACTTTACTCTCAGCACTTGGAAGGCAGAGACAGGCTGATTTTTGTGAGTCCAAGGCTGGGGCAGCCAGGGCTACTTCTTGAGAGCCTGTTTCAAAACAAATAAAAATAATAATAATGTGTTTTACTATGCAAGCATGTTTACACCACTGTCCTTTGCTTGCATTCATTTCTATAGCCAGCTTCTCCTTTTTTAAATTAGATATATTCTTTATTTACATTTCAATGATTGTCCCCTTTCCTGGTTCCCTCCTCCCCCAAAAATCCCATAAGCCATCTCCCCTTCCCCAATCAACCCTCCCCCACTTCCCTGTCCTGGTATTCATCTGCACTACAGCATCAAGTCTTTCCAGGATCGAGGGCCTCTCCTCCCTTTGGTATCTAACAAGACCTCTTCTGCCTACATGTCTGGAGCCATGGGTAGCTCCTTGTGTACTCTTTGGTTGATTACAGCCAGCTTCTCTCTCTCTCTCTCTCTCTCTCTCTCTCTCTCTCTCTCTCTCTCTCTCTCTCTCTCTCTCTCTGGTGGAAGTTGATGAATGTGTGAATGCATGTCCCTATAAGCCAGAGAAGGACATCCGGTGTCCTGTTCTATCACTTTCCACATTATTCCCTTGAGAACGGGTCTCTCACTGAGCCCGAAGCTAGGTCAGCGTCTGGCAGGTCTCAGCAATCTGGTTTCTTCCCCCACAACTTTGGAGGGTTACAGGCATTGGTGACCACACTCAGCTTTTAAAGTGGGTTCCAGGGATCTGAACCCAGACTCTTACGCTTGTGTAGCACATGTTTTTACCCACTGAGCTGTCTCCACTCTCCCTACAATCAGGCTCTTTAATTCAGTATTAAGCTTTAAGAATCATTCACCTTTTTGGATAGACAACAATGCCCATGGCCTTGAAGTACGGCCAGTGTATATGTCCGCTTTACTCTTGGTTGTTCCTGTCTATTAGTTACCGTGCTAATACTGCCTTAATCTTATTTTTATTATTTTAGACAAGCTGTCTATATGTAGCCCTGAC
This sequence comes from Apodemus sylvaticus, assembly GCF_947179515.1. Classification (NCBI taxonomy): domain Eukaryota; kingdom Metazoa; phylum Chordata; class Mammalia; order Rodentia; family Muridae; genus Apodemus; species Apodemus sylvaticus. Next base: position 159,578,710 of record NC_067474.1, read on the forward strand.
TATCTTAGAACTTGTATATACCCAGGCGGTGGTGGCGCACGCCTTTAATCCCAGCACGTGGGAGGCAGAGGCAGGTGGATCTCTGAGTTCTTGGCCAGTCTGGTCTACAGAGCGAGTTCCAGGACAGCCAGGGCTACACAGAGAAACTCTGTCTCTAAAAAAGAAAAACAAACAAAACAAAAACAAGAACTTGTATGTAGATCAGGCTGGCCTCAAACTCATGGAAATTCACCCGCTCTGCCTCCTGAGTGCTAGGATTAAAAGTATGTGCTAGACTGTGCACTTATTTCTAAACACAGCTACCGTGGATTCAGTGCCAGTTCTGATAGACCATCATCTAATTTCCTTTCTTTCTTTCCTCTCCCCTTTCTTTTCTAGACAGACTTTCATGTAGGTCATTTTGGCATCAAAATCACTATTAGCCAAGGATAAACTTGAACTCCTGGTTCTCTGCCCCTACCTCCCAAGTGCTGGGATTCTGGGCATATGCCACTATACCCAGTTTTAAGCTAGAACCCAGGGCTCCAGGCACGATAGGCAAGTGCTCTACCTACTGAGCCACACTCCAAGCCTTGTTCTCCACCCAGTGTTTTGTTTTGTTTTTGTTTTTCCTTTTCTTAAGCCCCTGCACTGGTCATTTAGCTACAGTGTGTGAGGGAGGCTGCCATCTATCCTGCATTCTTGCTGGCACTAAATGATGCATGCCAGTTACCAATGTTTGTCAGTTGTCAGTGCTGCTTTGGAAAGATGCAATAGCTTTAGTGGGGGTGGGGTGCAGCGATAGCTCGCGGTATGGTTTCTTTGCACGTCTCTCATGAGTAATGCCTGCATCACTTATGACTGGGAATAAACTCCTGCAGCTTTCTAGAGTTCTTTGAACTGTAAGCCCCACCAGGAGATGGGCTTTGTCACAGTTGACATTGATTTTCAACTTGACAGGACCTAGAATCACCTCGGGGAGACAAGCCCATCATTGGGGACAGTCAGGGTAGGAACTAACACATCGACCCTGGAGGAGGCACTGCTTACTGGCTTTCCCCCAGACTCACAGTGGTTGCTTCTTTCTTTACACAGACAAGACCCACTTGCTCAGGGATGGCACCTTCAAAGCGAGCCTTCCTGCATCAACTAGCCAATGGGAAAATGCCCCAGCCACATGCCCATGGGGCCAAACTAATGGAAGACAAATCCTCCACTGAGTTTCCTTCTCCCTAGATATGTCAAGGATACAACCAAGATCCGTCATCACACCAGCCTTGGCTACATACGAATTCAAGGCCAGCCTGGGGTGTGAATGGGGTAGGGTGGGGCTGGGTGTTGCATTTGTGGCAACTTAGTGGTGCTGGAAGGTGGGTGTGTGGGTGCTAATTATACCTTTTTTTTCTTTTGACACTTCTGAAATCATGTCACCATGCTAACTTGAAATGATAAATATAACCTACGGTTTAGGGCTGGATTGTAGCTGAGTGGTAGAGTGTGTGTATGAAACCTGGTTCTGACTACGGCAGCTAAAAACACTGAGATGTTCACACAGTACAGTCGGGAGACACAGGCTGCCTCTGTTCTCTCTCTCTCTCTCTCTCTCTCTCTCTCTCTCTCTCTTGCAGGTCCTTTCAAGAAGCTTTTCCTTCTTAAGTCACAGGGGTGGGGGTAGGGGGCTCCTAGGACGCTCCAGGCAGCACAAGCTGCAGCTCTCTGGTGGGCCCCTCCCTGCGTGCTTACAGAAACCCGAGGTAGAGCTAACTGAGGCTGTGAGGACTCAGCCCTGTGGGGCCTTCAGAGTACGGGAAAATTTTATGTCCTTGCCCTGGGTTTTCCCTCCTGGCCTGCCCCACCATCTCACTGACACCTAAAAAGCCTGAGGTAGCACTGCCGGGGCTAGCCCTGAACCACCTGAGAGAGTCTGTTGACATCCCTGCTGTCCCATCCTGGGCTGGTGAGGTTATCTGGTACCCTGCATCACTCCTCCAAATCCAGCCTGCTTTCAGCCAACTCCTGCATTATAGATAAGGAAACTGAAGTCCAGAGAGGCACAGCTGTCTGCCTAAACTCACACAGCAACCAAATGCAAATTGGAGATTTGAACTATATCACGTCTCCATTCCTCCCCACCCCCACCCTCCATCTCAGCCACAGGTAATCTTTAAAAAGTCCAGTGTACTGGAAAGGACAACACGTCACCCCATACCCCATATCAAATCATGAGCCAAAATTAAGGGACTTTCTCCAGTTTACCCATTTTTAAATGTCGGTACAGAAAATGAAGAGATGGCTCAGCAATCAAGAGTGACTACTGCTCTAAGATGAGGGAGAACCAGAGCTTTAAAACACCAGCACCCATGTCAGTCGCCTCACATAAATAATAATAAAAATGTCGCTTCAGAGCCAATCATCCTGGCACATATGTGTAACCCATCTCTCAGGAGGCTGAGGCTGTAGGATTAAGGGGTCAAAGACTCCCTCAACTGTTTATCAAATATAAGGCCATTGTAGGCTACCTGGGAACCTGGTTGATAAGGTAGAAATAAGGTAAGGGTTTACCTCAAAAGAACTTGGAGAGTTGGGAGACAAGTGGGGGATTGGGGATATAGTTCAGTGGTAGTTCGCCTGCCTAGAACAAGGCCCTGGGTTTAAGACCCAACGCCCTTAAACAAACAAGCAAACAAACTTCAGTATCTTAATTATAGGTGGCTAAGGAATGTGAGGGCGATCCCTCTAATGAATAATATCTAAATGACTGGTAAATCAGAATGCAGGCTGTTAGCTTTGCTTTGTTGACACTGGGTCATGCTATGTAGTCAAGTCTGGCTACAAAATGTTTCTCAGGCCCTAGCCTTCTGAGGAGCTGGGATTTAAAGGGGTTGCACCATACCTGGATACAGAGAACCAAGGCACCAGAATAACTGGGAGTTCTTTCCTAAAATTCTGTCTAAGTTCACAACCTGCCAGTAGGGTGCGCTGCTTTCTGGACGCCCAGGGTAGCCATGGGAGCCTGTCAGTCAGAGTCCCACGGAGAGAGCCCCAAGAGGTTGGGGTTAGGGGGAGGGAAGGCCTTAGCTTTCCTAGTCCCACAAAGGGACTAAGCCACCTGTTGCTGCCTCTGTCTAAACTGTAGTTTCATTCCCCGAATCCACCAGCTCTCCCTCACCTTCCTGTTCTCTCAGGGTACCCTCATACTAAGCCTGGCCCCACATCCCATTCACAGTACAGACATCAGAAAGGTCTTTGTTTTGGGTTGTGAGTCAAGCCTTTTAACAACAGATCCATCTCTCTAGATCTGAAAGGTCCTTGTTCTATTGGCTTTGTGTTCTGTGGTCCTTGAGAAGAACCAACTCCCTGATGCATGTCAGACAAGCACTCTGCCTCAGGTGCCTCAGGTGCCTCAGGTGCCTCAGGTGCCTCAGGTGCCCCAGTTGTCCCTCCCTTCCCCCCCTGCCCCCCTCCCCCGGGTTTATCCTCTATTTTTATTTAGAAGATCTCACTGAAAGTTCTGGGCAAGTTATGATCCTCCTGCCTCAAGTCTCTTGAGTAGCTGGAATTACAGGCCTGTACTACTAGATCTGGCTACCACCAGAAGCTTTTTTTTTTCTTCTTTAGATATGTTCATTTTATTTTATGTGTGAGTGGTTTGCCTGTATGTAGCATGTGCACCACATGAGTGCTTGGTGCCCAAGAGGGCATTGAATCCCTAGAATTTGAGTTGTGAGTGGTTATGAACCACCATGTGGGTGCTGGGAATCGAATCATGGTCCTCTAAAAGAGCAACAGGCACTGCTAACCACGGAAACACCTCTCCATCCCCTATGTGGGGATCTTTGAAACCACAGGTCTGAGTTCCTGTGCCACAGGACACTGGGCACCACACTGTCTAGGCTCCCCAAGCCCCACGATCAGGAGTCAAATAAACCTCTTTTCTAAAAATTTAAAATACTGTGGTTATTGTTGTTGTCGATGATGGTGGTGATGATGATGGTGCTTCTGTATGCTGTCTCTGTGTGTCACACACATGCCACAGCGCACTCTGTGGAGGTCAGAATACAATATCCAGGTATCAGTTCTCTGCTTTCACCTTTCTTGAAGCAGAGTCTCTCATTGTTTCTGCTACATAGTTACCTATCCCCACCTCCTTCTCATCTGGAATTACAGACGAATGCTGCTTCTACATTGGCTTTTTTACATGAGTCCAGGGGATCAAACTCCAGGGCATCAGGCCTGTGCAATAAACACTTTCACCCACACAACCATCTCATCAGCCCCAAATAAGACCTCTATGAAGCTCTCGGCCTCATGTATTTTTTGCAATAGCAAGCACAGAACACTAGGCCATGTCTTCCATCTGTAATGCCAGCAATGGGGGCCCAAATCATCACACACATCCCTTCTTCTGAATCCTCTCTAAGCTCTTTGCTGGAAGAACTTGTGATGTCAGACAGCTGACCCTCCCAAATCCCAGGGATTTCCCACTTCAGGGTTTGCACGATACATCCTCAGTAGCTAAAGCGGCTCGCCTCCAAGCTTGAAGGCTTCGAGCCCCAGGACTCACACGGTGGAAGAGAGAACCAACTCCTGCTTGACCTCTGACCTCCACGTGCATAATGCACATCACGGCATGCCTGTTCGCACAGACATACGCACATATGTAACACTAAAGAGATCGTTGGGATAGTGACACATGCCTGCGATCCTAGTACTTGGGAGGAGGAAGGAGGAGGCTTTGGAGTTCAAGGCCAGACTATCAGTAGGGAGGAAGGAGGGGGCATGGAGGGGAGGAGGAACCTGGTGGGAAGTTGTCGGGTATTAGAAGAGATCAATGTAATTCTCACGGAACCTGGTAAGTTTGGCTCGCTTCTATGATTCCCAATGCAATTGCAGTCTTCAGACCACGCAGCCAGGTGGGCCAGAGTCCTGGGGATGCTGAGGATGCAGGAGGCAACTGGGGAGGATAAGGAGTCCCTGGAGCTTAGCAGAAGCACAGTTCTGTGAGCTCCTTTCAGCTCCCTTCTACCCCCCAGAGGCACCAAATAACACACCTGTGGTGCTCTTGGCCACCACATTTGTTCTAGTTCATTACGGCAGTGAGAGGGAACTAATAATTCACCTGGCTGAATGAAAGATCCTACTCAGGCTGAAGAGATGGCTCAGCACTTAAAACAGCACCAGCTGCTCTTCCAGAGAACCCAAGTTCGATTCTCAGCACCTACATGACAGCTCACAACTGTCTGAAACTCCAGTTCCAGGGATTCTGACACCCTCACACAGATGTTCGGGGCAGGCAAAATGCTAATACACATGAAATGAAAATAAATAAAATCTGTATCAAAGAGAAATAGGAAGAAAGAAAGATCTTACCCCTGGGCTGGAAAATATCAATTGGATGAAAGGTATCAAGATATGTGGAGTCTTATAGGCTATTGTAAGCAGATTGAGTAATAAGAGTTGAGGCCCCTCATTGCTGGTCCAGAATGCAGCATCAGTTCTGCAGGCGCCTCTGGTACTAGAAACCTGCATCAGAAGCTGAACCCTCTTGAAGCATCCATACTTGAATACCCCATTTGAGACCTGCACTTGGGTAAAATAGAACATTTATGCTCCTCCCAAACACTTATTTTGTCTTCTCAGGCTTTTCCCACCATTCAGCCAGGGGGGCCTAACCCCAGATACAGCTAGAACCCCCCACAACCCCACCACTGCTTGCCTCTCCCTTGACAGCTACAATCACTGGCTCCTGTTATTAAGGCAGATGTGACATCTGACTAGGTTACCCAGTGAGGGCAGGGCCATGAGCAGGGCACTGAGGTCTATACAACTGGACAGCTCCCATACCTCCTCCCTACAGTGCTCCTCCCTCGCCCATTCTGGGCTAACCATACATGCCATCTTCTTCTTGTCACCGCTTCTTGAGCCAGACTCTTCTGCTAATTTCTCTTAGACAGATCCCTCCCTTAGACAGAGCTGGTGTGTTCTCTGAGATGCTGTCTGGTCCGCAGGCCTAGCTGGCCGCTACTACTTGGATAACTACAGACCGAGATCTTAGATAAGCCGCCCCCAAGTCAGGACACAGCTCAACAGAAACCGCACAGGTCCAACCTGGGCTAAGCTGCCTGCGCAAGGACCTCCCAGCCTCAGGAGTCCCCACTTTCCTTCTGTCCTGAGATGCATCAGATGCCAGTGCAGACCTAGAAATGAATCACCTCTACTCAAGAAGTGCTCTGGTCAGATATGAGTGGATGCCACAGAAAGTTCCAGTAAGGACTGTCCTAGTCTCAACAGAACTGTTCTCGAGCTGAGTAAGTCCCTGTCCTGCCTTGGCCTTGGAGCCCTTGCTGCTACTGAACCTCAGTCAAGGAAGGCAGCCTTCAATTAAGAGAAGCTAGAGTCTCCTTCTGTCCACCCCTTCCCATCTTGGTTCCCTCCTGAACTTCTGGGGCATCCTATGGAATTCTCGAGCCAGGCAGGAGTTGAATGGTTCTGAAAGTCACTTTTCTAGGAATCCAAGAAAGCTCTCTGTTGAATACTAGGACCAGCACGGTTACCCCTACTGTGCAAGATGCCTGGGTGAGCTTCATCAGTGAGAGCCCATCAGCAGAACCACGTGCTGCAAAGACTCATTTATGAGAATTCCCCTGTCGGAACCTTAAAATGTTAGGCCAAAGCTGGGGGTGGAAAATCAGACTGGAGCTGCGGGCAGGACGCCTGGGAAGACATTTGGGGAATTCTGAAACCGTGGAATTCACCGGAAGGCATGGCCTTATACCATCCCAGGGAGCCAGGAAGAGGAAAAAAAAATGGAACCAGAGGAAACTCTGTCTCTCTGGACTTGCACCACCTGAAAATGTGCTTGTCACAAAGTGACAGAAGGGGGGCTGGAGAGATGGCTCAGTGGTTAAGAGCACTGACTGACTACTCTAACGAAGGTCCTGAGTTTAAATCCCAGCAACCACATGGTGGCTCACAACCATCCATAATGATCTGATGCCCTCTTCTGGAGTGTCTGAAGACAGCTACAGTGTACTCACATGTAATAAATAAATAAATAATCTTTTTTTTTTTTAAAAAAAAAAAAAGGCCAGGCAATGGGGGCACACACCTTTAATTGCAGCCTTTGGGAGGTAGAGGCAGGCAGATTTCTGAGTTCGAGGCCAGCCTGGTCTATAGAGTGAGTTCCAGGACAGCCAGAACTACACAGAGAAACCCTGTCTTGAAAACAAAACAAAACAAAAACCTTGGAAAAAAAACCAAAAAAAGTAATAAAGCAAAGTGACAAAAGCTGAGAAAAAAGCAGATGAAGCTGAAAAGAAGAATTTGAATTCCCAGACCAAAAAAAAACCAATTTTTTTTTAAAGACAGAAACTTTCAATGTAGTTCAGACTACCTTGTAACTTTTTTGAAAAATTATATTCCATGTATTTTGATTGCATGTGCACACAGGTGTACATTCTCATGTCTGAGTTACCTCCTGCATGTGGAGATCAGAGAACAACCCAAGAGTTAGTTCTTTTCTTCCATCGTGTGAGTCGTGGGGATCAAACTCAGGATGTCAGACTTGGTGGCAAGTGCCTTTGCCTGCTGAGCCATCTAGTTGGCCCTACTTTTAGACATCTGACTTTCCTTGCCTGAGTCTCCCAAATGCTGGGATTCCAGGCGCGTAGTAACCAGCTTTTTCAAGATATGGTTTTTGCTTTGTTATTGGCGCAGGGGTGGGGGGTTGTGTTTGCTTGGCTGATCTTTGTTTTTGTTTTTCCTTTGGAGACAGGGTCTCTCTACATAGTCCTGGACCAAATTGGCCCTGACCTCACAGAGATCCACTGCCCACTGCCTGCTGAGAGTGCTGCTGGAATTAAAGCTATGTACCACTCTATCCAGCTTTTTAAAAAAGTTTTTTTGTTATCATTATTTTATTCTGTTCTGTTTTGAGTAATTTTTCAAACCTTAACTGGAATGGAAAGGACTTTGCTGGGAAGGCAGCTCTTCCCCTACAGACACCCCAAGTTCTGTCTTGAAAGGCTTACAGACTTGAGGTTTGATGTTCAGCCTACAGTCATTGGGAAATGCAAATTAACATAAGAAGGATACAGCCCATTCAAGACCACAAAATAGAGATTGATAAGATGGAGCGTCGGTTAGGATGTGGGAAGCTGCTACTGTCTTACACTGTTGTGAGAAAAGACATTGCCTTGCACACTGGAAGGCCTGCCATTTCATTCCAGTGCACATCTGTTCGGTCAACCACCAGTATCCTCTTATCTCTTCGCTACGAAAGAACCACTCTTACTCCCCAGACAGCAAACAAACACAAAAAGACAATGTTGGGGCCACGTGGTGGCACATGCCTTTACTCTCAGCATTTGGGAGGCAGAAGCTAGCAGAGATGTCAGTTCAAGGCCAGACTGGCCTACACAACGAGTTCCAGGCTAACTGGGACTAGACAGTCAGACCCTAGCTCATAAAAACAAACCAAAAGACACTGGTGGGGATCTCACTGCTCATTCACAGCCGTGGTGAATGAGCAGATGTGATCTCCAAGACCTACTGTAGACACTGTCAAAGCCGAATAAAAACATTGCAAAATTGGGTGTGATGGCGCATGCCTGTTATACACTGAGCACTCACCAGCAGGAAGATTAGGTGTTTGCAGACATCCCTGATTACACGGTGAGTTCAAGACCAGCCTGAGTTACACAGACCCTATCTCCAAACAAAACACAGACCCACTGAGGGTGTGGACCAGTGGGTAGAGTGCTTGCCTAGTGCACCTGAGCTAGGTGCATTGAGCCCTGAGCTCAATCTCATACACTACATACATGGAACATGGTAGTGCATGCCTGCAATCTAAGCAACCAGGAACCAGAGGGAGAAGGACCAGTTCAAGGTCATCCTTAGCAGTATAGCAAACTTGAGGCCAGCCTGAGCTACAGGAGACCTTGTCAAAAGAAAAAAAAAACTGAGGCAGGCAGGCCAACCTCTGTGAGTTCAAGGCCACCCTGGTCTACAGAGTGAGTCCCAGGACAGCCAGGGCTACACAGAAAAACCTTGTCTCAAAAAAATTTTTTTTAATTAATTAAAATAAATAAAAATATAAAAGAGGAACCCCTATATATTTCTATAAAAGTGATCCAAATATATATATGCTTTTTAGACACCTGTAAATAAAGCAGTAAAGCAAGAACATGGTTATGGCTTAGAAGATATTGGTGTAAAACAACTCTATCACAGCATTTATACTTTTGTTTGGGGCATTTTCACACATTCTAGGTAGAAGTAAGTGCACTGCTTTAATTGTTAAAAAATGTCTTCTCAGGCCTGTGAGATGGTTCTCTGGGTAAAGGTGCTAGCTGCCAAACCTGATGCATTGAGTTCTATTCCTGGAACCCACAGGGTCAAAGGAGAGAGCCAACTCCCAAAGTTGCCCTTCAGCCTACATACTCACATAAAAATGTGCCTTGCTCTGATCAAAAAAATGTTTCCACTTTGTAGCAGAAAAGAAGCCAAGCCTCCCCACTTTCACATCCCACTTTCCCCTTCATCTCCCAGGTCCTTGTTGCTTCAAACTCTTACCTTCCCCAGATGAGGGCTTGGGGTATGGAGGTTAAATAGGGTAGAGCGGGTCCTCTGCTCACTGCTGCCCTCTGCAGGGCAGGTGTCGTACTGCCCACCGGAGATGGAGGGACGCCTTCCTACCATCCTGCCAGCCCCCTCTGCCCTCTCTTCTCCCTTGTCTTCATACCTCTCTAGCAGAGACACCTCATGTCTACACAAGGCTGCTGATGTCCCTTGCCTCCCGTCCCCCAGCTTCCATTCAGCCATGTGCCTCCCTCAACTCCATGGCGACCCTACGTTCCATCAAGCAGCTTGTCTGAGTGGCTCTTCAAAGTCCTGTCTCCCTTCCCACATCCTAATGCCTAGTGTGGCATTGGCCCCTAGGAACTGCTCAGTGTTCCTAACTCATTGACCAGATTCATTTCTGGGACTTCCGACTACAGAACCAGAGGCAGCACTGACTTGCTCCAGGGACAAATGGCCACCATGTGCTCGCTCCGGGGAACCCAGTCCACACCACCGGCTGGACAGACCCTTACCTTTGCTCTCACCCACCACCTCCTCCCTTTCCTGAGCTCTTCCAGCCTATTGATGGATGGACACACAAACAACCCGATATCATCCTCCGGCAAACAACGGCACACACAGGTTGCTCTATCCAGGACCCATCTGGGCCAGCAGTAAGGGAACGGGAACAGCTTTCTCTTGTTCTGGGTTCAACTCATGGTCAATGAAGGAACGAACTACTCCCAACTATCTACTACCTGCGGCTGTGAAGAGAGGCGCTCTAACTTTACCTTCAGTTATCCACCCACCTGTGAATACTTGCATATTTCAGTTGCCTCCTGCGTCCCCTCACACTAGTTTGAGAGGTTGCCCTGTCCTCCCTTGCTCTAGCCACTGCTCTCACACACTGTCCGGGAGGGCTACTGTCATTCCCTTACCGTTGGGAAAGCTTGGAGCATCCCCAGGATCAGCAACCCCACTGCCGTGCGGAGGGCGCTCATCTTGGCTTCCCGAGTCTCCAGCGCCTGGCCACCTGCCGGCACCCTGACTCTCCGCGGTGAAATCGCTTCTAATGTGGCTGCGCCTTCCTCGCCTTCCTCGGGTTCAGCCCTAATCCTTCCCTCCCCCACCCTCTTACCACCTGTGATGCGGCGATCTGCTTGCTTGTGAAGCCTAAGAGAAAAGGGGCCACCACGTGCAGAGATGACTCAGGGCTAGCCACAGCGCACGCACGCAGGGGGCTCCCCTGCGTTTTAAATGAACCGCCCCGGATTTGAAGAGGAACCGGGAAGTTGAGCCGGTTCAGCTCTAAAGGTGTAGGACTCAGGAGTCTGAGAGGTACAGACTCAAGGAAGGGTGAGACTCTAAGCCCCACATCATCAGGATTCTTTGGAAGGGACAGAGTGAGGAGTTCCGAGAAAATGAGCGTTTCTTTATTGTAACATTTGCTGTAAAATAAAGCCAGCCGTGCATGGGGAATGAATGGGTAGATAGAGAACAAATGGTAGGTGGAAGGATGAGGGGATGGATGGACAGATGGGTGAGGGAGATAAGTCGATAGAGAACAAATGCATGAATGGATGAGGGGATGGATGGATCGATAGATGAGTGGAAAAAGACCAAGTGGATTGGATGCATGCATGGATGGATAGAGAACAAATGAGTAGAGAAGTAGATGGATGATAAATGGATGAGGGGATCCCAGAATGAAGGGATGGGTGGATGGATGAAGAGATATCCGTGAGTGGTTACCTGGGTGGGGGGTGAATGGAGAGATTAGGAAGTGGATGCATGCTGGATGAGTGGGTAGATGATGGGAGGACTGCTGAGATGACGGAGTGAATGGATATCAGATAAAGGGGAAACTGATGCATAAAGCGATGGGTGGACAAGTGGACAAGTGGAGCGTGGGTAGGCGGATGGGTGGACTGACCAGTGAAAGAACTGTGAGAAGACTAGGGCATATGTTTATCAATCCACAGGTATCCCTGCCCTGCTCCGAATGTTTTGCCCGGAGGAGGGGGCTGGCACCCTGGAGCCTCACCTCAAGTCTGCCTTATTCTATTTCCCAAGCTGCCGTTCCCATGTGGGGCTTTTCTTGATTCCTTCTGTGAGCACTGGCAGCACATGGTCCCTGCTGGGCACTGACTAGGAGGTGCTCACTGCTTTCATCTGATATTGTTTTGTTTTCAAACACAGTCACCAACACTGAGAAACAGGCAATCTATCTATGTGCTCTAAAGATGGGACACTGGCTTCTCTCAATTCCAGAATGTTGCAAGGACCTTTTGGCTTCCACGGTTTAGTCTAGCCTTCAGTGTTGGTAGAGCTTCCCACAGGGTGACAACCGCGACTTCCTACCAGGATTTTCCAAAGTCCCTACAAACTTTCCATTTCACACACAGGCCTCTTTGAGGTCCATACCCTACCTGGAAAATCTGCTCCTCCTGTGCCTCTTCCATAGAGCCGCCCTGGACCCTCCCCTCAATTGATGATGAAAGATCCAGCTTCGAATCATCACAGAGCCGGGAAGGGGCAGAGGAACCTGGAGCCCGCGTTCCCAGAATGCAGCAGGTTTTCCCAATGCACTGGTGCAGGTTAGATATGCACCGAGAATAAAACTGTAGCATCCAAAGAGCTTGCACCAGCTTGAACCAAATGAAAATCACAGGTTGTGAAAGTCCAACATTTCCTGGTAACCAAAGGCATGCAAATGAAAGCAGTCTTTGTTAGTCTTCTGGGCCTTTAAGTCATTCGTAGGGTTTTGACTTCATAATAATAGTTACGGGGAAAGCGAGAGAGAACAGACCCTTGTTTTTCTGTACTGACTAGTGATACAACCTCTCTCTGAAAGCATCCCTGTCAGAAAGTCCTTGTTAGCAAAAGCAAAAGAACAAAATTTTGAGAAAGTTTAAGACTCATTGCTTTGTAATTTCACCGGCAACACAATGAAAACCAACAGTCCAACCTGAAAGTAAACAACCACAACAAAAAGACTATGTCTTTAAGTGTTGGGAATACTCTGAGTCACACTAAGAAATGAGTATAGAAACTGAGGTTCAAGCCCCTTTATGGACTATTACACATCCATTCAAAATGATAATACTGTGGATATAGAAGTCTGTCTTTCCCTGCTATCCTCCCTCAATACAGGTAACTTCTGCTCCACACGTATCCCTAGGCCTTTGTTCCTTTGTTTTTACACCCTAACAGCGGTTCTTGATGGCTGGGGTGGGGAAAGGGCCTCACCCCTGGAGACTCTTCCTCCCTTAAAAAACTGACTAATTATTTTAGTGTATATACATGTGCAGATGACACACACGTTTGTGAGTCTGGAGGCACAGGTGACACAGGGAATGGGTGGAGTTTGGGGACAGCTTTCCAGAGTTGGCTTTCCCATCCACCTTGTTCTAAGGCAGGGTCTTTCTTGTCTCTCTCTGCTGCAGTACTGTGCGCTTCAGGCTAGCTGGCCCAAGACCTCCCATGTTCCTGAAGACGTATTAAGAGCACAAGTGTGTGCCATCTCATCCGGTTTTTTACATGACTCAGAGGATCAAACTCAGGTGACGGGAGTCATCTCTTATCTCAGGCACAGGGACGTGGGCTCCAGGGATTTATACCTACGGTTGTGCTCCAAAGCCCATGCCGGGATCCATGCTCCCTCAGTCCCTCCTCACAGTACTTGTTATTCATTTCAAAGTCCACAGTAGTCTCCTTCCCCCAGCTAATGTCCTTCTCATAATCTATGGGATTTGGTCACACCCATATCCTTCTCCATCCACTACCATGCTCCCCTCCTTCCCAGATCACCTTGGCCATGTCCAGTCTACTTCTCTAACTCCACTCTGGACTCTTTCAGATGTCTCTGGACATTTTCTTTCTCCTATTTACAATGATGATGATGATGATGATGATGATGATGATAACTCAACATTTCCCTTAACTATACTGTGGAATGGCCATTTCAGTGCGATCTTTACTGCTCCCTGCCTCTCCGCACATTAAGGCATTCGCCAGCCCTGCATTCTTGATTTGGTGGTACAGACTAAGGCTCATTTTCTCTGCTTACACTGTGCTAAGAGTTTACAGAGACCTGAAACTTAAATTCTCTCAGAAATGTCATGGAGATCCTAATTTTGAGCACATTCATGTCATTCCAAGAGAAAAGCACCCAACATCTCTTCCACTGCGCTTCATACCCTGTGTTTCCTCATTCCTTCTAGATCCCCAACCTTTGTTTCTGCCCACCACTCTCTACACTCAGACCCTGGGGCCATCAATGTTAGGACAGCTCCCTATTTGTAGGTCACCTACTGCAGCGCCCTTTACTTTTTGGCCAAAAGGCTATCTCTGCTGTTTTATGTTTTCATTCTAGAGCTGATATAACCATGTCATAACATGCTGTCCCTCTACCCTAGGACACTGTGGGATCTTGGAGAAACAGAGTGCTCAGGGGCACTGAGGATAGCATCTGGCAGGTGGCTGTGCCAGTGACTACCTCACTGGAGAGAAAGCTACATCTTGCAGGCAGTGAGTTCGTGGGCTGGATCTTAAGCAAAGGGTGAGAGGGGGGCACTCTATGGATGTGGCTGCTCCTGGGACTCAGAGCAGAGGCCCGGATGCCTTCAGTAGGTACCAGGCAGTTCACGAACCCCTAAGCAGGTGTGAAAGTGCTTTGAAGACCAGGAGGGGAAGTCCCTGACTTGAGAACAGCAGCTCCTGTGTGGTACTGCAGAGGCCTAGACCTGCTGCAGAAGCCAAGGCCGCAGACTTGCCTGAGGCTGGAATCCCAGCAGTATGAGTCATTAGCTTTATAATGTTGTGTTGGTCAGATTCCCCAGAGCAAGGAGAGGGCTACGGGCATGGTGGGACACCCTCAAAAGGAACAGGAGTCCTGTTGCCTAAAGGATGCTGAACAAGATGCCAGCCCTGACTAGGCTCAGGAAATTCAGGGACTTCCCCAGTAGCTGGGAACCCCAACCCTAAATGGCCCCAAAATACCCTCAGCAGAAAGAAATTGCTTCTGCTGAAGGCAGCAGTGGGCAGGTAGGCGGCTGAAAGTTGGAGTCAAAAGTGTGGACCTTTCTCCTCAGTGTGGGCCTGAGCTTCTCAGTGCAGCCAGAGCTTCTCTTTTTTCCTTTTTCCTTTCCCCTCCTCTCCCCTCCCCTCCCCTCCCCTCCTCTCCTCCCTCCCCTCCCCTCCTCCCTTTCCTCCTTCCCTCCCCTCTCCACTCCCCTCCTTCCCTCCCCTCCCCCTTCCCCTCTTCCCCTTCCCTCCTCTCTCCCCTCCCCTCCTTCCCTCCCTTCTCCCTTCCCCTCCTTTCCTCCTTCCCCTTCCCTCCTCTCCCCCCTCCCCTCTTCACTTCCCTCCCCCTTCCCCTTCTTCCCTCCTTCCCCTTCCCTCCTCTCCCCCTCCCCTCCTTTCCTCCCCTCTCCCCTCCTCCCCCTCCCCTCTTCTCCCCTTTTCCTCTTCCCTCCCCTCCCCTCCTCCTCTTCCTCCCCTCCCCCTCCTTTCCCCTCCCCTCCCTTCTTCTCCCCTCCTCCCCTTCCCCTCCCACTCCCCTCCCCTCCTCTCCCCTTTTCCTCTCCCCTCCCCTCCCTTCCTCTCCCCTCCCCTCCCTTCCTCTTCCCTCCTCCCCCTCCTCTCCCTCTCCCCTTCCCTCCCCCTCCCCTCCCCTCCTCTCCCCTTTTCTCTTCCCTCCCCTCCCCTCCCCTCCCCTCCTCTCCCCCTCCCTTCTCCTCCTCTCCCCTCCTCTTCTCTCCCCCTACCCTACCCTCCTCTCCCATCCTCTTCCCCCTCCCCTCCTTTCCCCCTCCCCTCTCCTCCTCTTCCCCCTCTCCTCTCCCCCTCCCCTCCCCTCCTTTCCCATCCTCTCCCCCTCCTCTCCCCTCCTCTCCCCCTCCTCCTGTCCCCCTCCTCTCCTCCCTCCCCTCCCCTCCCTTCTCCTCCTGTCCTCTTCCCCTCCCCTCCACTCCCCTCCACTTCCCTTTTGAAATAGGCTCCCGGTGCTCCAAGATGGCCTTAAATTCACTAAGACCAAGCGTGGCCTTGAACCTCTGCTCCCTTGCCTCCACCTCTGCAGTGCTGGGATTGTGTGCCTGTATCCCTAGTCTCAGTTTAAACTCCATGAGCGCTAGGCAGGCAGTCTACCAAGCAAGCCACAGCATCCCACAAGTGCTGCTCCTTGAGAACCTTGATAAAACAGGGCTTCCCGTAAGGTGGCCTCACGGGATCGTACCTGGTCTTTCTCACTGCTGAGTGCCAGACGGCTGTGCCGTGTACAGGGCTACATCGAACCCGAGGCCTGATATCATTTAGTGCCCCAAAGGTCCATGTGTGGCAGGGTCGAAGCTGCTGACGGAATCTTGAAGAGAGAGGGCCAAGTCGGACGTTCTTAGGTCTTTGGAGAAGCGATTCTCACAGGAAAAAATTGTTCACTTAGTCTCTTGTCTCTCTGGATTCCTGTTGTGAGGTTTTTGTTTGTTTTCTTTTTTTTTTTTTCTTTTTCTGTTCTTTTTTTTTTTTTGGACTTGGTTTTGTTGTTGTTTTTTTTTTTTTTTTTTTTTTTTTTTTTTTTTTCAAGACGGGGTCTCTGTGTAGACCTGGCTGTCCTGGAACTCACTCTGTAGACCAGGCTGGCCTCGAACTCAGAAATCTGCCTGCCTCTGCCTCCCAGAGTGCTAGGATCACAGGTGTGCGCCACGACCTTGTTTTGTTTCCAAACAGGGTCTCATGTGACTCAGGCTGGTCTTGGGCTTGCTCTACCTCCAAGGATGACCTGCTGTTCCTTTTATAGGTGACCAAAGGAAGGTTCGGAATTGCTAAGTAATTTTCCCGAGTCCACACAGGGGAGAGACAAAGATTTGGTTCAAGCCTTGTCTTTCTCTTTCTCCTCTTAGCCTCTCTTGTCCTGGCTTTTGCTCAAAAGAAAGAACACATGGGGAGGAGAGTTTTTTGGATCCCATGGCTGTGGGCACACCACTAGGTCTGTGCTACCATTGCCTCCACGTTATGCACGTTATGTGCCTAAGCCTATGGGAAGCATTCACGCCTAGCGCTTTCTGCCGGGGAGCAATGTGGGGGGGCTTGCTAAGAGTGGGTAGGGGTGGGCAGGAGGTGGTGGGGAGTGGCTCTGGTTTGACATTCCTTCCTTTTGGGATACAGAGGGGCTGGAGGGTGGATCCCCTAGCTACACTCATGGCTGTGGGCAGGATGCAGTACCTCAGAGCTATTGAGTTTTGACTGTCTCCAAAGGAAATGACTGTAACTAAGCAAGGCAGAGACCACCATGTCTTTGATAACCTAGCTTGGCAAGTCTCCCAGTGCAGGTTCCAGAACATTCTGTTGCTACCCAGGTCACTCTCCTCAGGGTAGAGGGAACTGTATTCAGATTCTAGTTTATTCCTCTGCCTAGCATGGACGGTCGTGCACTGGGCAGCCAATCACAGCTATTATAGGTTATGGGCTCACCATGCCTTTAATGTGTCTGCGTGTGGTTCTTTTTGAGGCCGACTTGAAGAGAGGCATTTGGCATATTTCTTCAGTCCCAGCACTCGGGAGGCAGAGGCAGGTGGAGCTCTGAGTCTGAGGCCAGCCTGGTCTACAGAGTGAGTTCTAGGACAGCCAGGGCTACACAGAGAAACCTTGTCTTGAAAACAACAATAATAACAATACTAATAATAACAATAATGATAATAATTATAATATTATAATTATATATTATAATATATAATCATACAATCAATATAATTATATAAATAATATAATTATATAATATTAATTATAATATTATAACTATATATTATAATTATAATATATTATTATAATTATAATATTATAGTATTATAATTATATATTATAATTATAATATATTATTATCAATATCATTATGATATTATAATAATAATTATAATAATAATACATTTACAAAATAAAAATAAATAGTCGAGGGTGGCCTCAAACTCATTATATAGCCAAGGATTCTACTCGTAGTCCTCCACCCCTACTTCCTGAGTGCTAAGATTACAGTACCATACGTACCTGGTTTAGGACACTTTTGCAAATTTGAGGGAAGAAATAGAAAGGGCTCTGATCTCTTTTGTCTCTCAAGTCTGAGTCCTTAGGCGGCAACACAAGCCACAGGTTCAGGTCTTACCCCTCTGGAGCAGAGCCTGGACTTCCCCGTCTTGCGGGATGTGTGACTCAAGATACTTGCTTGTCCATCACGGTGTGACACACAGGGGGTCTGGGAACTGTGGTGGGTCCGTGGGAGAGAACCAGGCTTCATGGTCTTTCCTGGACCTCTCAGGGCTGGCAGGTGGGTGACCACTTCCTGCTCCTCTGGTCCGGTCAGCCTGCTGGTCACATGTTTCATAAGAGATACTTCCTTTGGCCTCTGGCAACCAGTTTAGGCTTCAGTCTGAGAGGCAGAGGAGACCCCAGGGAGGGCCTGGAGACTTATTGGGGCCCAGGTTGGCATCAGTCACATGACTCCCTATCTTGAGTCTTACCACCCTGGTGTCCAAAATGGAGGCTGGGAGTCAGTAATCCTAATGTCCCTTGAAGAGGCCTGAGAAGGACAGACAAGATGACTCAAGGTGAATGTGCTTGCTGCCAAGTCTGAAAACTTGAGTTGGACCCCCAGAACTCACATGGTAGAAAGATAGAACCCAGTCACAAATGCACTCCGACATAGGCACACATGTATACATGTGCACATAATAAATGACTGTTAAACGTTAGGCATCCTGAGCTCTCGAAAGCCACCGTGAATGGAAGTGAGTCATTTAGACTTGCAGGAAACCCAGCATGGTCCACTATTAATCATGGACTCCGAGGCACGGAACATAATAAGGAAACAGAACCAACAGTCAGTAGCGGCAGTTTAATCGTGAGATGCCCACAGAAATGTTTCTATGGGCGTGACCCTGTGGGGGTGATGGGACCCTGTGCATCTGGACCTGAAGGGTGTGTGGCATGATCTTAGCTTAGAAAGGAGGATTGCCTCTCACAGGACCTTTCTTCTCTCTTCTGGGAAGTTGTGCCCCTACACTGAGACATGGAAGAAATAAGGTCTGGGTCTGCTGGTTTCTTGAGAGGAAAAGAAACTACCAGAACACAGATTTTGCCTATTTTGTACCGTGTCTGACAAATGTGGGTGTTTAGAAAAATGAATGGAATGTGAGCCTGAGAGTCACTCAGTGGTACAGCATGCATTTACTATGCTTGACCTCCTGGGTTGAATGCTTAGCAACACACAATAATACACACACACACACACACATACATGCGTATACACAGAGACACATGCACACACATACACACAGATACACATATGCATAGAACAGATAAATCCCATAAGCTTACAAAGTATGCACAGTAGGCTTGCAAAGAGCCTACTGTTTTCAACTCTGCAAAAATAGATACTCTATGAAGTGACTTGGCCAGCCTGTTGGAGCCACAGTGCTCACCAAGAGCTGGGGCTCAAGGGTGAACCTTACCTTGTCTAGGATGGTTACGGTAACATAAACACACACACACACACACACACACACACACACACTGTCATTGTCATAGCACACGTCCCTAGTTGCCATGGAATCCCCATGACCTTCTGTTGTACAGGAACTTCTCTGAGGAAATCCACCTTCCTGTCATTCATTCATCTTCCCCTAGGCGAGTGCCTGAGTCTCACAAGAACCAGCCTGCATCTGAGGGGCCCCAAGGCAAATCGCATCTTACTACTTTGAATTTTCCAGAAACTGGTACCCTTGGCTCTTGTGAGGGTCAGTGTTCCAGAAGCTGGAGGAAGGACTGGTGAATTGAGGCTCCACCTACTGGCCTGCCCCTCAACTCTGAAAAGCCACCATTAGTCACTGCTTCTGGTCAGGGTCCTGAAGGACGGTTATATGTAAATCATTTCTGGAGAAACCACTTGCTAAGTCATTGGCAAGTGTCAGGCTTCACATGGGCTGTTTTCTCAGAAGAACTCAGGAGAATGAGGCCAAAAGATTCTGAGTCAAGCACGGCCCGACTGCTGCTTCCAGCTTAGAGTATGACAACAAGGACCTCTCAGCTGCCCACTTCAGCCAAACAAGCCCCTATGTGGAGTATCCCTTGTCACATTTTCCTGCTGTTTTATAAAACAGAATCCCAAACATTCAATTTTACCAATCAAGACTCAGGAACCAGATGCTGTGGTGAAAGCCTGCTAGCCCAGAGAGGAGCTCAGAGAGGCAGAGAAAGCACCCAGCTTCCTACTCCACTGATGTCCCAGAAGGAAAAGCCCCTTCTCCACCACACTCTCTTAAATACTCTTCAACTCCTTTCAACTTCTTGAGTTTTCTGATGTTCACTCCCTGTCAGCTGATACTTGCTCCACCTCTTGAGCTATAGTTGATTTTACTTAGTCCCATTAACAGACTGCTCTTGGGTTAAAGGTGTGTGCTAGGACTGAGCAACACCACAACGAGAAACAGGTTCTTCCAGCTCATAGTCTCAGGGTTCACAATGTGAAAAACATTCTGCAACATTTCTCCCTTTTTGTCTACCAACGAAGCTAACTAAATAAGAATGAAGGCACAAGTGAGGGTTCTTGAATCTCACTTAGAAAACGGAATGAGCCGGGCGGTGGTGGCACAAGCCTGTAATCCCAGCACTTGGGAGGCAGAGGCAGGTGGATTTCTGAGTTCAAGGCCAGCCTGATCTATAGAGTGAGTTCCAGGACAGCCACGGATACACAGAGAAACCCTATCTCGAAAAAAGAGGGAAAAAGGAAAAAAGAAAAGAAGAGGGAATGAAATAGTTCTAAGAGACAAATGGAGGGAGGGACCCAAGAAGGAGTGTGGGATGAGGAAGGCAATGTGTGTGTGTGTGGGGGGGGCAGGTTCAGGATCATGTGTGGAGAAGGACAGGAGAGATAGCTAGGTGGCCATGAAAATGAATGGAAATCTGCAACTGATGGAGGTGAGGAGGTGAGGGGGAGCATCTCCAGGAGAAGACAGAGATCTGGGATAAGGGAGGTGTCCAAGAATCAATGGGGTGACCTTATCTATGACTTACAACATTGGGGATATGGAACCTGAAGAAGCCACCTCCTGTAGTCAGGCAGGAGTCCCAGTGGGGCAATAAAGACACCAACCCACCCACAAAACTTTCAACCCCAAATTAACCCTGTCTCAAGAAAGGCATGAGGGATGGAGCAAAGACAGAGGGAATGGCCAACCAATAACCAACCTAACTTGAGACCCATCCCATGGGCAAGAACCAATCCCTGACACTATTAATAACACTCTGTTATGCTTGCAGAGAGGAGCTTGCTGTCCCCTGAGAGTTTCCACCTAACAGCTGACTCAGAAACAGACACTCACAGCTTAACAGTGGATGGAGCTTGGGAACTCTTCTGGAAGGATAGGAGGAAGGATTTTGGGCCTCAAAGGGTACAGGCACTCCACAGGAAGACCAGCAATGTCAACTAACCTGGACCCCTGGGGCTCTCAAAGTTGGAACCAAAGAACATACATGGTCTGGACCTGAGCCTCCCTGCACGTATGGGGCAGGTGTGCAGCTTTGTCTTTATATGGGTCCAAAACAACTGGAGTGGGGCTATCCCAAAAGTTTTTGCCTGTATGTGGGATCTATTTTTCTAGCTGGGCTGCATTGTGTGATGAATCTATCTGGATTGTAGTAATGCTGCCACTAAGCATAAGTTTTGTTTAGTGGCAGGTAGATTCATCATTGTGGGGCCTTCTTATAGTCTTGGAAACCTAACAGGTTGCTGTTAGGAATGGTGAAAAACTTAAACATTTTAAATGCCACATTGTGCAGATCTCAGAAAGGTTTGAGGGTAGTAATCTATTAAGTACATCCAAGGTATACAAACTCCGTAGTTACCTGCTTCAGGCTCAAACTTGAAAACACATACAGGAAACTAGATGAAGTCCATTTCTAGAATGAGTTAGTATTCTGTATGACTACTAGTTTCATGACAGAAAGTTTACATTACCTAATAATCTTATGGATTTTGAGATAATATTTGTACCCTATGAAAAGTTTTAAAGAGTCAAATGAATAACAAATAGTTTGAGACTAGTGTCCACAGAATAGTCCCTTATTTCGTTTCCCTCAAGTGGCTCTTCTGGTAACGAGATAGAGATTTTGGATTTTCCTTTAACAAGCATGCATGGGTTTAGAGAAGGAGAGAGCAGCACTTCAATCCCAAACCGCCTTTAATTTTTGATTAAGTCAAAATCACATAAAGACCATTTCCCACTTATGTCTGCGTAGGGCAGAAGAGGCAAGATGGAGTTGGCCGATGACACTTCGCTAATTTACTCTTTTTTCTTAGGACTCTTTCTCAGATGTTTCATTTGTTCAGTGGTTTCTAGATTCATTAATTGGATGATTTTATTCTTCTGAAAGGTTAAAAACAAATCCCTGTCCTAATCCTAACTCTGGAGATTTCCTTTTTTAGTAGGTTATATTTTTCCTAGGGTAAAATGCTTTTTTTTTTTTTTTTTTTTTTTTGGCAACCGAAAAGGATAAAATTATTATCTTTTAATTTAAAAATTTCTTTGAAAAATTGAAACTAAATGTCTAGTTGATAAATATACCTATATTTCCTTTTATATATATTCAATATAAATATATAAATAATATATATATATATATTTCAAGGTTTAAGTGTATTTAATTTTATACCACAATGGACATTCATTTTGAATTTCAGTCTACTTTTTGCAAGAGGCTTTTAAATTTAAATTACTATAATTGCTATATGCCTGCCTCTGCCCCCCAAGCAAACCAAATGCCTTTTGGAGGTAGTAAATAGTAAGGGGAGACTCCTGCAGTGAACATCTGTAGGTGAATTGTTGTGTTACAGTGTTGAAGGTACTGAGACTCCAATATCTTATATGAACCTGTGTATAAGCAGGGGCCTTGTCCTTCCTATGTCAGGGAGATGGTTTTTAACCTTTTGTTGAGATCAATGATGTCTCAGATGCTATTATTGGTGACCTGGGATCTCTGGATGGTGAACATCGTGTCAGGATCATTACCAAGACACGTAAGGGCAGACTCCCCAAATCTTCTCCATAGCCCATATATTACTTATACCACTTTTTAAATCTTAACTTGAATGGGGTTGATTTTTTCCAGTTTCCAGAATAGCTCTGTACCTTTGTAACTGAATACGATTATCCTTATCAGTTACCCAGGGAGCTAATGTTTCATAGCCAGAAATAGCATAAAAGTGCGTATCTTGTCCCTTAACGTCAAGGTCTCCATTTGAGGGATAGGCATATATCTGAAGAGTGGCTAAACTGTTTTCAGTACTCTGGATCCCACATTCAAAAGACCCAGAGAATGAGGGAACATATATGTTTGCAGTCTTTGGCCCAGATAATTTATGTAAGTCAAGGGTGAGAGTTTGTTTGTTTACATCTCAAACACTGCGCCCCCCCAGTCCTGCCTCCCAGAGCCCCTTCCGCCATCTTCCTTACCCTTTTCCTCTGAGGCAGTAAGGCCACCTGGGCATCTCCCCACCCCGATGCATCAAGTCCCTGCCAGATAAGATGTATCTTCTCCCACTAAGGCCAGACAAGGCAGCAATGGAGACTGAGCTACATGCCTGTTACATCTAGCCAGGGGCTTCGGTCCAGCCTGTGGACATTCTTTGGTTGGTAGCTCAGTCTCTGAGTGCTGGTGGCCAACCCTGGATGCTCTTCTTTCAGGTTCTCTTTTGAAGGTAGTTGACGGGGGAAGAGTGTCAGTGGGGGCAAGACTTGGTCTTGTGAGATATTTAGGGTTTCCTTTTCTATGTGGGGTTTACCTGTGTTAAGTCTATATTACTTTGCAGTGGTAGCTGACCTGTCTGAGTTCCTCTGAAACCCGAAACTGCATTTTCTGGCATTTAGCACCTCAAAGTAAAACATCAGGGTGGGGGTAGGGGTAGGGAAGGGGGGATGAAGTAAAAGGATTCATTGCTGTTTCTCCTTTCTCTAGTGAGTCAGCCAGAAACCTCTCAGGCTACCCTGGTTAACTCGTGAACCATAGAGGAAAGAAAGGCAAAGAATTAAGATGCTTTTATATAGGAAAATAAGCACAGACACATACATCCAAACACTCATACACCCACACTCTGGCTGGGCCCAACTGTCTGTCATAATCAACTCTACAAGTATCCATGGATGCTTACATATATATATATACACAACACATATACCTACACACATACATATAGACAGACAGACATATACATTTACATGGATGTATGGATGGAAGGATGGATGTATGGATGTATGGATGGATGGATGGAAGGATGTATGTATGTATGTGTGGGGGGGTGGGGGGTGGGGGTGGGGGTGGGGGGTGGGGGGTGGGTGGGTGGGGGGTGGGTGGGTGGGTGGGTGGGTGGATGGATGGATAGATGGGGCTCTAAGATCAAGAATTGACAAATGGGGAATGGGACAGTAGGATAAGATGTGAGGAAGACACGGGAGAGGCCCAGAGGTCCAGGAGAATGAATGGAGATCTGGAGCTGTTGGGGGTGGACATGTCCTTGTGGTATGGTGGATCATCTTTTGGGTATATGGCCAGGACTGGCATAACTGGGTCTATTCCCAGTTTTCTGAGAAACCACCAAATTGACTTCCAAAGTAGTTGTCCAAGTTTGGACTCCCACCAGCAACGGAGGAATGTTGCCTTTGCTCCACATCTTCGCCAGCATGTTCTGTCTCTTGAGTTTTTGATCTGAACCATTTTGACTGGTATAAGATGGAACCTCAGAGTTGTTTTGATTTGCATTTCTCTGATGACTAAGGAATTTGAACATTTCTATAAGTGCTTCTCAGTCATTCACGAGTCCTCTGTTGAGAAGTCTCTTTTTAGCTCTCTGCCCCATTTTTTAAACTGGGTTACTTGGGTTGTTGGTGTCTAATTTCTTGAGTTCTTTTTTTGTTTTTTTGTTTGTTTGTTTGTTTTTGTTTTTTGTTTTTTTTTTCCCGAGACAGGGTTTCTCTGTGTAGCCCTGGCTGTCCTGGAACTCACTCTGTAGACCAGGCTTCAAACTCAGAAATCCACCTGCCTCTGCCTCAGTGCTGGGATTAAAGGTGTGCACCACCACCGCCTGGCTACTTCTTGAGTTCTTTATAAATTTTGGATATTATCCCTTTGGTGGACGTAGGGTTGGTGAAGAATCTTTCCCAATCTGAAGTCTTCCCTTTTGTCCTATTGACAGTGTCCTTTGCTTTACAGAAGCTTTTCAGTTTCCTGAGGTCCCATTTATTAATTGCTGATCTTAGAGTCTGAGCCATTTGTGTTCTGTTTAGGAAACTGTCTCCTGTACAGATGCATGCAAGGCTATTTCCAACTGGTGGGAGCATGTTCTCTTGGAGGCTCCAGAAATGAAGCTCATATCATCGGGCTTTGCAACAAGTGCCTTTATCTGATGAATCACACGAGTGTTCCTCAGACATGTGCAATCTGAGTAGGTCAGTGATGGATATGGCACAACAAGCTCCTTAAAGTTGGAAGGCTCAGACAGGAGTACTGCTTCATCGTTTAAGGCCAGCTTGAGCTACACAATATACTCCAGGCTGACGTGGCTTCAGCGTGATCAAAAATACAAACAAGAAAAAAAGCAGGCGTGGTGCCACACAGCCTTTTATCCCGGCTCTCGGGAGGCGGGGACAAGCAAATCCCTGAGGTGGAGGCCCATCTGGTCACCAGAAGAAGTTCCAGAGCAGCCAGGGCCACAGGGAGAAATCCTGTCTCTAAAAACAACAGGAAGAAACATGGAAGCAGGAGGATCAAAACATAGAGATTGATGGCTCAGCGGTTAAGAAAACTTGTTTCTATGTCAGAGGACCTAGGTTGCTTCCAAGTATGTTATAGAGTAGTTTACAACCATCTATAACTCCAGTTCTAGGGGAATGATGTCCCCTTTTGACATCTATGAGCTCCAGGCACACATGTGGTACATATAGTTGCATGCAGGCAAAAATACTCATACACATAAATTAGAGTAAAAAAAAAAAAACAAACCAAAAAACAAAAGCGTTTTTAAAAAAAAAAAAAAATTTGATGCTAGCCTGGCCTACACAAGATCCTGTCTCGACAGAACACAAAATAGTAAATAAATAAAGTAGGTAAGTAATTAAGTAGGCTAGGTTTACCATGCTCTCAGTGAAGTTGAATAACATTTCTTATTTTCACTTTGTTTGTTTATCTGGATGGTGGGACAGCTTGCATGTGGAGATCAGGAAAACAACTTGTAGAAGTCAGTTCTCCCATTCTATTTTGTGGGTTCAGGGAAATCGAACTTAGAGAATCAGACTTGGTGGCAATAACCCTTGCCCATGGAGCTGTGCCCTAAGACAAAGTTTTCAAATATCACCTGAAATCTTTTACTTTGAGACACGTTTTTTTCTTCCTTTGTCACCCTGTGTGTGCCACTGTGCCTTGTTCAAATGCTATCAAGAACCTGACTCAAATAAAAACCTTCTCTAGTCCACCCCTTCCCAGTATTACCGCTTTACCACAGGCTCACTTCTACTAGGTCAGAAACGGGGACAAAGACTAAGTCTGCCTTTGCATGCTTTTATTAGTAAATTGTCACGTGTATTTAATCTCACTCAGAAGTTAGCTCTAGAAGTGGAATTGTCCACCATTACCACAACCATTTCAGACTCTAGCATGTTTGTCTGAAAGTGTCACCAAGAATCTTTGTTTGGGGGATGGGCTGGTCTCCTTAACACTGGAAGGGAAGAGAACAGAAATACTCCCCAAGACAGAAACCATGAACCCTTTGAGAAGAAGAGTTAGAAGGGTAGCCATTGCCAACACATTTCTATAGTTACCATCCAGCGATGGGAAAGTGCTGGCAGAGGGAGAGAAAAGCTGGAAGGTCAGCTCTGTGGAGGCTTAGCTGTGGACAAAAAGCTCCATTAGAAATTTCAGCCGGGCCTGGCGGGGGTGAGGGGGGTGGGGGTGGGGTGGCGCATGCCTTTAATCCCAGCACTTGGAAGGCAGAGGCAGGCGGATTTCTGAGTTCGAGGCCAGCCTGGTCTGCAGAGTGAGTTCCAGGACAGCCAGAGCTACACAGAGAAGCCCTGTCTTGAAAAAAAAAAAAAAGAAAGAAAAATTCAGCTGATTGTTTCAACTTGTCCAGTTGGCTTCTATTAGATATTGTGAGACCCCAGTTGATTATGTCATATCTCTGCTGCTATTTATCCTGTTTCTCATAAGCCTCACCCAGGGGCCCCTCACTCTGCCCAGGACTCTCTTTACTGGGAATTCCCACTGGCTGCTTCAGAGGGGCTTCCCCAGTAGATTTATGCAGGTTGTTTCAAGAGTCTGATTTAGTGACTTTTGCCATCAATTTATCATAAATTGCTATTCTCTTTGGCTTTTTTTTTTCTTTGAGACAGTCTTTTCATGACACTCGATATGAAGACCAGGCTGGCTTTAATTTTCAGAGATTTCCTGAGCAATGGGATTAAAGACATGTGCTACATCACCTGGGCTTGTTATTTTTTAATTACTTTTCCCACATGATTTAAATTCACTCATTCAAAACAGAAAGTGTGCCCTGTGTAGGTCATACTTTGGACAGTAGATGTAAGTGGGTGGCCCTAAGGGTGGCGAGGGTCAAGAACCCTAGGAAGTATGATAGAAGGATGTGAGATCTGCTACTGGGGCTCCAACCAGGGGTGTGTTAAGAAGATCAGAAAGGGTCAACACTGCTAAAAACAAATCCCTGAGAGAGGTAGACAGGCTGGCCCTCAGAGTCATCATCCCTGCTGTCACCACATCAGGCACGAGGTATTTGGCAGGGAAAGACCCTGTCCACCCATGAGTGGCTCTCTCAGAAAATCCCTCAGAGGTTTCCCCAGTCAATACCAAAAAGCAGCCAGGTAGGGCCAATGCCAACCAGGGCTCCTTTCCTTTCCAATGTGGCTTTAAAAATTACTCTAGCCTGAGCCTGCCAGCCATGAAATCTTCAAGATATGGTTTAAACTCTGATTCAGGCTTCAGCTGGATCTGAGGCTTGCGATGTTTAGTAACAGGAACAACTGAGAAAAACCCATTTGTCACCTTAAACTCCCAATAACTCATCGTGTTGTAGATTAGTATCAGAAGGCATTTCAGGGCCCCCAAGGAGTTGAGATGGGAGGCTCTGCTCCATAATCTTTCCTCCACATGACTCCACATGATCCCAGATCCTGAGATTTAATGGCATCCCATTGCCCATTGGCCACCAGTAGCCTCTTTGTATTTATCTGTGACTTGATCTGATGGATGCCTCCTGTGAACCATCATCAGGGAGTAAGGACTTGAGGCCAGACGCCACTACATAAAGAGGTGCCAGGGACTCTAGGGCCCATTTGGCTATGGCTGCAGCTTTCTGGGATGCTGTGTGAACAACTGCACATCTAATACACCCAGTATTCTAAATGCCAGAGGCAGACAGTAGGGATGCAGTCACTAGGGTAGAGTGCCTCCTGAGCACGAAGTCCTGGGGTTTTCCCCCAGGACAGTTACTCACAGCTTTGGGGAGGAACAGGGGAAGGCAGAAGGACTAGAAGTTTAAGATCCTCTTCATCTACCAAGGGACTTCAAGGCTAGACCAGGACACATGAGATCCCACTGTCAAAGTAAAACCCAAATGCCTGATACAGCATCTCTGCTCTTAACATGGAGACAATCTGTCCAAGGAGCCACAGTCAAGAAAATTAAAAAAAAAAATGGTGGAGTGTGCTGGAGCAGAGGGGCACAGAGGTATGAGGTGGTCAGGACACGAGGGGTGTGAATGAGAGATAGGGCATGTCCTAGTTTGGGTGAAGTCCAGGGGTTCATGGATTTCTTATATTATGTGACCAGAAAGATCACCTTGAGAAAGTGGCTTCTTGAATTGGGAGGAAGAGCTTGGCAGTCAGAGAAAGTGCAAAGGCCCTGAGGTAGGAGGGAGCTACTACTGAGGCTAGCAGAGTGATGGATACAAGAGGAGAGGGCACTGAGAAAAGGTAGAAGGTGGGTGGGGTCCTACATCTGCTGAGAGACCACTATAGACTGTGAGCCTCTCTAGGAGGTCACTTGAGGTCATGGGTATGTTGAAAGTAGATGTGGCAGAAGGGCAGAGAGGAGTTGTTGACTACATCAATGAAAAGGAAATGGTCTCTTCCACCAGGCAGAGCCAGTGAGAGAAGGATCCACAGTCTAGACCAAGTTTGGGGTAGAACTGAGATAGTTGGCTGGTGATCGGATGTGCAAAGAAGGAAGAAGGGAGACGGTGTGTACAGGCTGGGCTTCTGAAGAGTCAGGGAAGGTGGCTGTCCTAAAAGACAGCAGCAAACTGTGAGGACAGCCATTGTAACTGTGGGGACTGTGACCAGGGAGGGCTTCTCTGAAGAGGATGTTTCCCGAGACCTAAATAAAGGAAGAAGCAGAAGGGGATGCTGGAAAACCCTGAAGGGACACTTTAGGGGGACTTTCAGCAGCCCTGGAGGACCCCAGTGTGGAAGACAAGGGGAATGAGCCCCAAAGGGCTGTAAGTGGGCAAAGCAGTTCAGGCTGCTGACTCAGCTCTGAGAAGGGCTTTGCCTGTGAGCAACCCAATCAGACTGAGAAGTGTTGGGTGAGAAATAGCACTGGGTGAGTCATCTCACGCTTGCTGTTGCAGGCCCATCTTGAAGCTCACTGGGCATTCGTGCTACCTAGGAGAGGGGCCCTCATCTCCAAATGACCAGATCAGACCGCAGGGCCCCTGTGTGGGGAGTGGCCCACTGCACGGACTCAGGTAGTGGGCCATCATTTCTTTGCCTCAGCTGTTCCCTGTGTTTTTCTCTGGGACTCTGATGAGAAGAAACAGCACACAAAGGCTCAACTTGTGTCAGAAAATCATTGTGTAATTGGAGGTATCCAGGCGTGTAAAAGAGAAAAAGATGGGGCAGCTTTTGTGGTCCAGGCTGTGGGAGGAGCTCACTGTAATGTTTGTCTAGAGTGCAGGAATACCGGAGTTTGGTCACTTGCATTGCAGAAAACCACATGTGGCAGCCTAAGCCTAGAAACCTAGCATGTAGGGAAGTGAGGTAGGAGGATCAGAAGTTCAAGATTAACCTCAGCAAGACAGTGAGTCTGAAGTCAGCCAGGGCTGCTTGAGAAATCCTATCAAAAAAGGCAGGCATGGTGGTACACATCTTTAATCCCAGCTCTGGGGAGGTAGAAGAAGGCAGATCTCTATGAGTTCAAGGTCAATCTGGTTTACATAGAGAGTTCCAGACCAGCCAAGGCTACACAGTGAGGCCCCATCTCTAAATTAACTAACTAACTAACTAACTAACTAACTAACCAACCAATCAACTAACTAACTAACTAACTAACTAACTAACTAACTAACTAACTAACTAACTAACTAAACTAAGCAAGCCAGTTATATTGCATAGCTGCAGTCTCATCTCTGGGGCAAAAGAGGGAGGTTGTCCTGGAGCTTCCTTTGTAGACCAGGCTGGCCTTGAATCCGTTCTGAATTATAGAATCACTTTGTCTAGCTTAATCTCCCCAGTGTCCCATTTCCCCTCTTAAGCCTGCAGGATGCTATGTGGTCCTGGGGATGCCGAACACCCAAGATAGGAGTCCCCAATCTCAAAAAGAGAAACCAGAAAGCCTATCCAATCTCTGAGAAGGCCTATCTTTCTGCTCTGAGAAAACACTCCAGAGTCTCATCTATCCCACCAGTGGATGCCTTCCAGTGCCAGGCAGATGCAAATGTATCTCTGTGTTTTAGGACTTTCCCCTGAATAATGACATGTGTTACCTTAGTGAGCAGTTGGTATGTGCCAGCTGTCACAGTGAGGGCGGACCATCCCTAATCTGAAAATCCAAAGTCCTAAAGCATCCCCACATTCATAATTCAAGTGCCAGAGTAATGCCATCAGCGGAAAATTCTGTCCCTGGTCTTATGTGACCTCAGTCTTTATTGCCGGCTTGACTGAATTTAGAGTCACCTGGGAAACATGCCGCTAGACATGTCTGTGAGGACATTTCTTTAAAGCTTCAGCAGAGGAGGGAACATTCACCCTGGATGTGGGCAGCACCAGCCAGTGGCCTGGGGACTTACACTAAATAAAAAGTAGAAAGTGGGCCGAGTGCTAATGCCTATCTCTCTCAGGTTCTGGACTGCAGACACAATGTAACCAGCCACCTACCTCAGGCTCCTTTAACCACATCTTTCTGGTCAGGTGGGGCTGTATCCCTCTGGAACCAGGAGCCTGAACAAAGTCTTCCTTAAGTTGCTTCTGTCAGGCCTGTCTTCCTCCCTTCCCCCCCCCCGTCCCTCTGTCCCTCCCTCTGTCCCTCCCTCCTTTCCTTCCTTTCTTCCTTCCTTCCTTCCTTCCTTCCTTCCTTCCTTCCTTCCTTCCTTCCTTGCTGTCTCTCCCTCCCCCTCACCTCGTCCTCTCCTTCCCTTCCTCTCTCCCACTCCTCCCCCTCCCCTCTCTCTTTCTGTTTTTCTTTCTATCTTTCTTTCTTTCTTTCTTCCTTCCTTCCTTCCTTCCTTCCTTCCTTCCTTCCTTTCTTTTTTTTTTGGGGGGGGGGGTTCAAGACAGGGTTTCTCTGTATAGCCCTGACTGTCCTGGAATTCACTGTGTAGACCAGGATGGACTTGAACTCAGAAATCCTCCTGCCTCTGCCTCCCAAGTGCTGGGATCAAAAAGGTATGCCACCACTGCCCAGCTACTTTCTTTCATTTTCTTTCTATTCCTTCCTTCCTTCCTTCCTTCCTTCCTTCCTTCCTTCCTTCCTTCCTTCCTTCTTTCTTTCTTTCTTTCTTTCTTTCTTTCTTTCTTTCTTTCTTTCTTTCTTTCTTTCTTTCTTTCTTTCTGTATGAGTTTATGGGAACCACTCTTGTAGGACTTGACTCTCCCCTTCCACTGACAGGACTCAGCCCATGAGACTTGCACAGCAAGCACTTGTACCTGAAATGGTATCTCATTAGTTCTTGTGTCAGGCAGCCCTCCCCCACGAATGTGTGTAGAAAAACACACATGAATCATGTGTTTGAATTTGTGCCTCATGCCTCATGTCTTCGTGTATGGAAATATTTTAAAATCCTGAAATCTAAACTAGACCTAGTTTCAAGCATCTCAGACCGAGACAGTGGGCCTGGACTAATTTCCATTGTTCTGCCTGGGCTATGAAAAGACACCAGAGACTGGGATGCTTACCCAACAGAAATCTAACCGCACCTAATTCTGGAGGTTGAAGCCCAAGGTCAGGCATTGGTGATCTGACTTTTCTAAAGGTCTAGCTCCTTGGCCTTTAGACAGCCATGCCCTCACATGTTCCCACACTGCCTCTTTGTGCTTGCACCTTGCTGAAGTCCCCTGTGTAAAAAGACAACCATCTTACTGGGTTAGGGCCTCACCTTAACCTGCTCACCTTCCTAAAGGTTTTCCCTCCAGAGACAGCCATGTACTGGGGAATCTAGAGCTTGGACACACATGTTGGGGGGATGGGGACTCAGTTCAGGCCGTGCTCACCTCTCTGCTCCATATCACACAGGGTTGAAATTGTGAAAAAAATATAAAAAAGTCTTCTGTTGATAGATATTGAGTTGAGGGGGCTGGAGAGATGGCTCAGCAGTTAAGAGCTCTTGCTGCTTTTCCAGAGGACCTGAATCTGGTTCTCAACACTCACACTGGGCAGTTCACAAGTGGCTGTAGGTCTAGCTAGACTCATAGGGCACACACATGGCATACACGTACATGGATATAGATCCATAAATAAAAATAAAATAAATGTTTTTAAAAAGGTATCAAGCTGGGTGGTGGTGGCCCGTGCCTCTAGTCCCAGAACTTGGGAGGCAGAGGCATGTAGATATTTATGAGTTCCAGGTCAGCTGGTCTACAGAGTGAGTTCCAGGACAGCCAGGGCTCTGTCACACAAAGAAAAATCAGTCTCAATTCTCTCTCCCCCTACCCCCACCCCCGCCACTGATATTGACTTGAGGAAGCATGCTGTATATGTTTTAATCTCAGCATTCACAAAATGAAGTCATTACGACTTCTGTGAGGTTGAGGCTAGCCAGAGTTACACAGTGAGAACCTGTCTCAAAAGGAAAGAAAAAAAGGTATTGAGTATAGTGGTGACTTGTTCAAAGTCAGATCAGAAAAAAGAAAACCTAGGGGTATAGTCCAGGGGTACAATATTTTTCTAGCAAGCATGAGGCCCTGAGTTCAATTCCCGGCACTGGAAGGAAAGAAAAAGAGAAACAGAGAAGAAGGTTTTAGGGGAGGAGGAGCTAGAAGGTGGGGGAGAAAACTGAACAGCTGGGCGTAGTCACTGTGCCTGTAATCCCAGCACTCTTGAGGCAGAGGTGGGAGGGTTGAGGTTCAAGATCAACCTCAGCTACACATTCAGTCTGGGCTAGCCTGAGTCTCATAAAAATCCTGTCTTAAAAGAAGAAAAAGAACAAAGAGCAGTTCATTCTACCGTACTCCATGATCCATGGCTTTCTGTGCTATCCTCAGCTTCACACAACCAAGAGAGAGGGAAGGAAGAAGGAAGGAAGGAAGGAAGGAAGGAAGGAAGGAAGGAAGGAAGGAAGGAAGGGTGGGGGCCATGGTGGGCTAGAGTCCCAAAGGTCCCTGAGCAGGTGGCATTTGCCTCACCACAGAGCTGTTCAGATGATTGCTCTGCCAGCATTGGTCCCATGGTCCTACACAGCTGCAGGAAAGGTGCGTAAGTGCAGGGATGACCGCCCCCCAAATCTGATAGCAGGGAATGAATGGGGTGTACAGGTGGCGGTAACCCTGGGGAAACTCTGCCATCAGCTGGTGACCACAGACAGTCTTCACAACCTCCCCAGCTAGCTCATATCATAATTCTCTGAGCTAGTACTTCTTGGATGTCCCCCAGCAGCACAAGATGAGGAAATTTGAATGACATACTTAAGCACCTGGGTCTGTCCCCGCACCCCTCCCCCATGACACCACTTCTGATCTTCCTGTCTCCTTCTTCTCTCTCTCTACCTCCCAGCTCTCAAACTGCTGCGCTGGCCAGCAGGGAGGTTCGGGGCCTCTTCCAGCACTGGTGGACTGATCAGAAAAAGCAGGTGGTGGTGAAGAGGCTAGGGTTTTGAGTGCCATCCAGGGCTCTGTCAAAACCACACGAGAGAGATTGAAAACAGCCCTTCAAAGTCAGAATGAAAAAGTGAGACCAAGAGAAACCGAGTTTGAGGCTTCAGCTACGGAGAAGCGTGATGGTGGCTTCTGTGAAAGGCGTGCAGCCCCCGGGCTGTTAAATGACTCAGGCCTGAGGCCACGGTGATGAAGGTGGCTTCTTCTGCAGCATGTGTGTGCGTGCATGCTTAGGTACGTGTGCTGGGGCATGTGTGGATATGAGAACACGAGGTAGGGTGCATGTAAGTGTGAAAAAAAAAAAAACCCACAGCTCTCGTCTTAATGGGAATTACAGAGTTTATTCTAGAGCCACTTTGAGTGACCATGGCCTGAGAACAGACATTTAGATTGCTCCAAATTCTGTGTTCCAATGTGGAACCAGCCTCAGGAAGTTATATATATATATATATATATATATATATATATATATATAGAGAGAGAGAGAGAGAGAGAGAGAGAGAGAGAGATTTAAACAATGAAGCAAGTCATAATTCAAGGAAAGTCTAAAATACATTGGCGGGTACATCAGAAAGGCAGGCCCAGTGAGATGGAAAAGCTGTTCTATATACCCAGCATACTACTTGAGCATCTGGGCTGATGGAAGCTAGTTGTCTGTTAATAGATACTAAAAGGCTTTTTATCTATTAGTGGCATGATGCCACATGGGGGCAGGTCATAAGGAATGGCTCTTCTGCGGGGCTACCCTAAGGTGAAGTCACTATAGTCTTTGGACAGGCAATATTCTAAACTCTCCACAGAACTGCAGTTCTAATCAGTCAATGAGTCTCTGCAGACACAGCTGCTTTCCAGGAGTTTTCATTCACAGAAGGGAATGTGAGAAGCTGAGATGATAGGTACATGCTACCACTTGTAGCACCTGTCACTCAAGTGGGACAGGTTGGAAGTGAGCATCCCTAACACAGGACCATCTCATCTCAAAACATTTGCAATGGATGCACACAGGGTCACACTCTGGGGTCCCAGGTGGCTACCCCTAAATCTCTTTCATGGGCTCAAAATGTGGTAAACTTTTCTTATGTCAGTGACCATGGAGCTTTTGAGAGTCAGAGGCTGGGGAAAGTCCAGATCTGGAGGCCTCACCCTCAGGAATCCCAGCCCAGCAGGGTAGGAGGACCTGGAGAACCCACCCAGTGTGGGTCAGGAGATGGTAGAGAAAAGACCGATGTGATCCAAAGGCTGACAGGAGTCCACATGGCCAGGTGGGGACCTTAAGCTCTTGTGTCTCACCAATAATATCACTCCATTCTCCAAAAAGCCCATGCAGGCAGTGCTGGACCCCACTGGACAGGCAAGAAAACAGGCTCAGGAGGCTCAGAGTGTCTGGACCGACTTTCCCAAGGGTGGGAGTGGCTGCTGAGTCCCTGGTTCAGCATCTACCCCCAGCTGTCCTTGACTCCTATGAGAACAGGGAGGAGCCTTGTGCCCTGCTGCCTCTCACTCTGTGGACAGAAACCTGCCAGGAGGAGGAAGAGCTAGCTAGTGTTGCTGATGTGTTCATAAAAAGATAAGGAGAAAAAAAGGGGAGATATGTTCTATGGAAGTGTGGTGAGGTATGGGGGCCCATGCCGAGGCATCCTAACCCTAACCAGCCACACGACAGTATAGTATAGAATAGAGTTTATTCAGGACTTGAGGAGGGGAGTGAAGAGGGTAGTTCAGGCAGAGAAAAGCAGAGAGAGAGAATAGAGAAGTAGAGGCCGGCCATGGCTATGAGCACGTGGAAAGAGGGGGAAGGGAAGGGATTGAAGAAGGGGAGAGCAAGAGAGAAGCAAGAGATCAAGAGAGTGAGGAGGGGCAAGCGGCCCCTGTTATAGTGGGCCAGGCCTACCTGGCTTTTGCCAGGTAATCGTGGGGAGGAGCATTCCTGGCTATTGCTAGGTAACTGTGGTGCTGGAGTTTAGACAGAATGCGAACAGTTGGTGATAACACTAATGGTACAGACACATGGGTAGATGGAAAGGAAATGACTTATCAAAGGAGAGAAACAAATGATCATGCTAGGGTCCTGATTCTGAGGACAAGGATGAAAGAGAGGGGAACTTTGGGTCTTTATTTATAGGTTATTTGTACATTATGCATAGATACATACATACACACATACATATAAGCTTTGTTTCCTGACACTTGGACAACAGCAGGACGTCTTCCAAACAAGCAGGGCCATAGCCTTTCATATGTTAATCTTTGGACACTCCTCTCCCATCCTATTCTCTTATCTCCCTCCCTAGGCTGAGACTTCATTTGTTCCCACTGCTACCAAGCAGGACTAAACGTCCTCAATATGATGCAGGTGCCTGTCCCAACAACAGGGGCTGGGAAAACCAAGCAGTTTGTGTGGTCTTAGGGGCTGCTGGGTCGGGAAGAGGACCTGAAATACTCTGTGGTCAGAAAGATTTGTGCTGTGCTGGGAATGTTTGTTTGAGTGCTAGCCTGAAGATCTCGGGTTCAGTTCTTGGCTGGTTCACCAAAAGTTTTGTTTTGCTTTTTTGCTTTTGGTTTTTCCGAGACAGGGTTTCTCTGTGTAGCCCTGGCTGTCCTGGAACTCACTCTGTAGACCAGGCTGGCCTTGAACTCAGAAATCTGCCTGCCTCTGCCTCCCAAGTGCTGGGATTATAGGCGTGCGCCACCATCGCCTGGCTCACCAAAAGTTTTACAGGAGTAATTGGGGTCAAAGTGCAGGCCCTGGCAGCCCTAATAAGCCAGATTCAGCCTCCTTTCAACACTCAATTTTAAACCACAGTGAAAAGTAGGGGGGAAAAGGAAATGTATTCAATGTGGCCACATTGGGGAGAATAAAAAGTCCAGTGAGTCTCCCTCAGCCCCCACCCTCCCAGTCCATCTTCTGGACAGAAGATAAGAGGTATGTGTAGCTAAGCAGTCCTGGTCAAGGTGTGCTGCTGCCCATTTCTGCCCATCAATGTTGTTGTTGTTGTTCATTTGTTTAGACAGGTTTCCCCTTTGCAACCCTGGTGGTCTTAGCATTAGTTCTCTAGACCAGGCTGGCCTCAAAGTCAGTGATCTGCCTGCCTCTGCTTCCTAGTGCTGCAATTAAAGGTGTGCCCCATCACACCCTGCTAAACTGGCCCATCTCTTTAAATCCAGTCTCTCCTGCCACGTGGTCTGACAATTCAGAACTGTGTGATACTGATTTCTGCTCCCAGTTTGAGATTCCTGGGTCAATTCCAGGTTATTGGCTCGCTGCTGCAAAGGTTTCCTAGATAAGGAGTAGCCTTGTTCCTGCCAGACTGGCTCCATTCCACCACAGGAACTCTGCTGCTGTGGACCCAACCCCAGGCCACTCTCACTGGCCACATTAGTCTGGGTTTCCCCTTCTGCTCTCCTGTACACCGCAGCCATCCTAGGCGGCCATCTTTAGCCCTCAGGTGCTGGCCACAGGGAAATCCCTAGTCACCCACAGCCTTTCTTCCTCTCTATAGACAGAACTCTGAGTCCAAATGAGGTAAGATGTATCCCTTATCTGTTCACAGAGAGACAAAGTGGAAAGGCCTGGGGAAGGAGTGACCAAGAGTGAATTCAGTGCCTTTGGGGATGATCTTGATGTTAGAACATACTAGAGTGGAGGTCAGGAAGAGCTGAGGAAAGTCTCCATGTCTCCCTGGGTGCAGACATCTCCTACTTATGATGTCCAATTTATAACATTCCACGTGACTACCATGCTCTCACAGGAAGTCAATAAAATCATCCACACCTTGATCTTGCTTTGACTCTTCCAGGGGTTGGTGCTACATGGCCAGATCCTTCCTTCCCTCCTTCTTTTCCTCCCTCCATCCTTCCTTTCTTCCTTTCTTCCTTCCCCTTCCTTTCCTTCTTTCCTACTTTCTTTGTGTAGCCCTGGCTGTCCTGGCATTTGCTCTGTAGACAAGGTTGGCCTCTAACTCAAGAGATCCTCATTCCTCTGTGACATCACATCCAGTTTCAGATCGTCTTTCTTGATGCTGGACAGATGCCCCAACTCAGGTCCCAGCCATGAGATCATGAGGACAAACCCTGTAGATCTGCAGCAGTAAAGTCTGTAGCACTCTGTGTGGCTGTGGCCATCGATTTGAATTCCTGGTCATCAGGCAGTGGCTCTGTCGTCCCCTGCAGCTCTCAAAGGCATTGTCATAGCTGACAAATGCCAGCTCCGGAGGTCACAGAATATACACAAGGTCACAATGTTGGGAAGAGCCTTTCTGAAGCCACACTCTGCTCTCCCTGTTTGGTGCTGAAATATCCAGAACAAGCCAAGAGTCACGCAGAGGAGGACCATGGGTTGGACCAAAATGTGAATTCCTAGAAGATCAAAACACCACAGAACACTTGTTTTAGAAGAAGAAAATAACGTTGCCATTCATGCTACATGGTGAACTCAGAAGGGACAGGAAAAACAAACAAACAAGAAAAATTTAGAAGAAATCTGATGAAGTGGCACATACCTACTCTGGTAACCACTGCACTGGAGAAGTAGAAGCAGGAGGCTCGGTATATCAAGGACAATGCTGACTTCACTAAACAAACAAATAAAAAGGAAGGAAAAAGAAAGAAAAAGATGGTTAAACAAAATATGCAATAGTTATACAATGGAATATTATTCAGTCTTCAAGAACAAAAGAAATTCTGAAAGAAAAATGTGTGGTGTTCTCTTATTATTATCCAGCCTACCTGCGGAAGGCCGCGACGGATGGCTTTTGAACTCATGGAATGCAGCCGTGTGTTACCACAGCCACATGGGTGAGCCTCCACGTGGTACAGCCCAAGAACCATGCATCTTGATTTCATGCTGTGATGGAGTTCTGTTCTGCTTGCTGCCTTCATAGCCTTCTAAGAATTATATGGAAACTTTGGGGGGGGGCGTCCAGCCCCTCGATGGGCAGCCTCTCTGGCACTAACAACAATGCTTGATCTCTTTCAGGTGTTGCTGGCAGATTAACAATTCAGTCACCACCCTAGGAAAGAACTCAGAGACGTAGATTGTCAGCTATAACCACCTCCCTTAGAAAACATTTGGAAAAATGAAATTGTTAGTGAAACTAGGCTGAGGTTTTTTTTTTTTGTTTTTGTTTTTGTTTTTGTTTTTTTTGATTTTTTGGATTTGTTTTTCTCGAGACAGGGTTTCTCTGTGTAGCCCTGGCTGTCCTGGAACTTACTCTGTAGTCCAGGCTGGCCTTGAACTCAGAAATCCGCCTGCCTCTGCCTCCCAGAGTGCTGGGATTACAGGCGTGCAACACACTACAGCCGCCGCCACCACCACCCGGCTATAATGTTACTTCTTGTAAAGGTATTGGAGAGCACATTGTTTTTCATAATCATTCACTAGAAGAAAACTAAAATGTAATCACATTGTAATTTTATACTGCTTGAAAGATTTTTCTAAGGTATAGAAGAAAGAATAAACTATGAGGGTTGGAGCATCCATCAACTATATGTATGTGTAGGGTTTGTGTGAGGGGAGGGCTGGAACATCATTCTTTCCATCCATCAACTATGTACCCGTATGTATATACGTAAGGTTTGTGTGAGTGGAGGTTTGGAGCACTGTTCCTTCCATCCATCAGCTATGTATATGTATGTATAAATGTAAGGCTTGTCTGGGTGTGTTGGAGCTTGCTACCGGTTGTGTGTATTTATGTCTGTACGTGTATGTATGAAATGTTTGGAGCCTGTTTGCTGGAGCTTAGTTCTAATCATTCTACGTGAATGTGTAGATGCATGTCTGTATGCATGTATGTATATGTATATGTATATGATGTATGTATATGATGTATGTATATATACATGTATGTTTGTGTGTATGTATGTATACATGTATGTTGGTGTATATAAAGTTATTGGACTCTGCCTTTTGTTCTATCACTCTGTGTGCGTGTATGTGTATGTGAGTGTGTGTGTGTGTGTGTATGTGAATTTTTTTTCTTTCCTTCTCTTTCTTGCCAGCCACAAGGAGCTAAAGGAGGTCCTAGTTTTTCTGCTAGTCACAGGGAGTGCCAGCCCCAGGAAATTAAGCTTTGTTCCCTCAGAGAAAAGTCTGCTGAGTAACTTCTCTAACGGTTGGCTGCCTTTGTAGGCCTCTGGATCCACCCTGTCAGCTGCTCTAAGCACTGATCCCCCGACTGCCTGCCTGCCTCAGTTTACCCACCAGATGGATGCCAAAGATGGTCATTGGTGCCTACTACCCATGACAGCATATTTAATAAACATGTCTTCTTCCAAAAAATAAAATTATTAAGGAAATGCTGACATATTACACCGTGGATGAAACTTAAGGACATTATACACAGTAAAATAAGCCAGTCAGTGAAGGACAGATGTTGCTTGATAACAGTTACATAAAGTTCCTAGGCTAGTTAAATTCATAGATGCAAAAAGAATGATGGATGCCAGAAACAAGAGCAGATGGACGTTGGGAGGTAAGTTTAATAGGGACAGAGTTCCCCCAGATGAAGTGAGGGAAGTTGGATAAGAATTCTTGTACTGGCAACATGGTTCAAGTAGGTTTGATGCCAGGACTGACATAGAGAAGAGAACTGACTCCTCAGGGTTGTCTTCTGACTACCACTGGTACATGGCCTACCACCTGTATGTATGTATGTGCACTGGTACATGGCCTACCACCTGTATGTATGTATGTGCACCGGTACATGGCCTACCACCTGTATGTATGCATGTGCACTGGTACATGGCCTACCACCTGTATGTATGTATGTGTATTTGTACATGGCCTACCACCTGTATGTATGTATGTGCACTGGTACATGGCCTACCACCTGTATGTATGTATGTGCATC
Source organism: Apodemus sylvaticus (assembly GCF_947179515.1). Taxonomy (NCBI): domain Eukaryota; kingdom Metazoa; phylum Chordata; class Mammalia; order Rodentia; family Muridae; genus Apodemus; species Apodemus sylvaticus. The sequence continues at coordinate 159,619,235 of NC_067474.1, forward strand.
ATCGGTACATGGCCTACCACCTATATGTATGTATGTGCACTGGTACATGGCCTACCACCTGTATGTATGTATGTGCACTGGTACATGGCCTACCACCTGTATGTATGTATGTGCACTGGTACATGGCCTACCACCTGTATGTATGTATGTGCACTGGTAAATGGCCTACCACATGTATGTATGTATGTGCATCATCGGTACATGGCCTACCACCTGTATATATGTATGTGTGCCAGTGCATGGATCTGAAGAAGGCTCTGGATTCCTCAGAACCTGGATTATGAATGATCGTGAGCCTCCATGTAGGTGTGTGCTGGTCCTCTAAGAGCAGCAAGCACTCTTAACAGCCTAGCTACCTTTCCAGGCCCAAGTGAGAAAAAAGTGTTTCTTAAGGAAACTGTACAACATTGTATACAAATAAACAAATAGAAAAATTTAAAAATAAGTGGAATAAGTCTTTCCATTAGAGAATTGGGGCATTAACTTGTTACTGCAGCATGATCTGACTCACCCTGACTAACACATGGGACATGAAAGTTAGGAAAAGCATTTTTCCAGCTTCATGAGTAGAAGTCACAGGATAATACAATCCTCTAAGCTAAAGAAAAACAAACAAACAAACAAAAACCAAAAAAACCAAAACTGCATGCTTAGCAGAGCAAAGCGGTACATACCTGCCTTCTTTGTACCCAGAGGCTTGGGTTTGAAGATCGCTATGACTTAGAAGCCAACCTGCTAAGATCCAGGCTATTTTCATCTCAGAAAACTAAAACAGAACACACAAGAAGCAAATGCCTCTGAATCGTTCTAGTTCCTGTTTGCTGTGGTTTTGTGTATGAATCTGGCATCGGAAAAGAAAAAAGTGTTTTTGTTTTGATTTGTCTTGTTTTAAAGATATGGGTGTTTTGCCCATGAAGGCCAGAAAAGACCAAAAAAAAAAAAAAAAAAAAAAAAATTCCTGGAACTAGAGTTACAGAAGGTTATGAATCACCATGTGGCTGCTGGGAATTGAACTTGGGACCTCTCAATGAGCAGCCAATGCCAATTGCTGAGCCTTTTCTCCAGCCTGAAACTGGAACTTTAAAAACAAACAAACAAAAACATATGTGTATGTGCATACATGTGCACCAGTGTCTACAGAAGCAAGAGGGATATTGGGTTCTAGCAGCTGGAGTTAAAGACATCTGTGTACCACTCGATATTGGTGATCCAAAGTCAGAGGTCTGACAGAGCAATGTCTTAGTTGTTTTTTCCACTGCTACAGTAAAACAGCATGACCAAGGCAACTGACAGAAAGTTTTTTGGGGGGCTTATGGTTCCAGAAGGTTAGAGTCCATGATAAAGGGGCCAGCGGGGCAGCGGGGCAGCTGCAGCTAGAAACTGAGAGCAGAGTGGTTATATCCCGAACCCCAAAGAGGACACAGAGAAAAGGAACTTAAAATAATGAGACTTTAAGCTCTCAAAGCCCCCTTCAACGACATTCTTTCTCTAAGGCCACACCTCCTTAGAGAGCAAGTATTCACATCCCAGAGTCTACAGAAAAAGGTTCTTTTTCAAACCACCACAAATAGTATATACTCTTGAGAGTCTGCAAGTAGCTTCCGGGAACCTGCCCCCACTTGGTTCTGATTGGTAAATAAAGATGGCCAGCAGCCAATAGCTGGGGAGGACAGACAGAGGCGGGATTTTAGGATTCCTGGGCTTGGGAGCCAGAGCAGGAGGAGAAGAGATACATCAACAATGTGATAAAATCGAATTTCTTTTAACTCAGTATTTTCTCCCTTAAGATCGTTGTTCTAAAGCCTTGCAGTTTACCTAAAGTCTAGGCAGGATTACTCTGAGTTTTATTGTTTCAGTTTGGCACAGAATTAATGTAGTAAAAGTTATTTCCTACTACCTGTTGTATCAAGCTTGGCTTTCTACAAAAGTTCAGCTTCTCTGACTCCTTCCCTTCCTTTCTCTATTTTTGGCATAAGACCACCATCTCTTTTTAAATTTTAAAATACTGTGCAGCCCCTTGCTTAAGGAAAGGCTGTCTATTCTTTGTTCCTTTATAATATCAGAAAAGTTCTGCTGTGACAAGTCTGTTCAGGAAGACAAGCAGTTCACTAAGCCAAAATGCTTTCCTCTGTGTCTCTGTCATGAACCCTTGTTTCAATATGGTTCCTATCTTTATTACAGTTCTATAAAGAATAAAAGAACATCAGGATTCCTAAAACAGCTTGCTTTTACCTTCAGGAAGGTACCAAGGTTTGTCATTAACCGTCTGATCAAAATCTCTTCTTGTTCATACTAGTTCCTTATTTCTGAAGCTAAACATAGGAACCTAGTGATCTAATTACTTTTTCAGCTTCTAGAATTTCCCTGAGTTTTTTCTTCTTTAATAACTTTTCTCAAATATTTTGTCTCATGCTTACTTATTCATTAGTGATCTAAATCCATATCTAAGTAATAAATTCTAAGAAAGACTCAATTTTCTGCATAAGTGCTCCCTCCCCCAAACTTTAATTTCATTCTTGTTTGCACCAGCTTTTTGTCATCCCAGTTCTAGCTTTCAGAGACGGGTCTTTAACAGTGAGAAATATAAGCAAAAGATATGTAGCAAATTCCCACCAAGGGCAGTGAAGGGTCAGTCTAGGTTATTTAAGCACTGGAACTTTGTCAAATAGCATTTTCAGGACGTTGGCACCGCCAGGATGTCCTAGCCCAGCAGACAGTGCTGTGGAAGGCAAAGGTTAATCGCATCTGTCTTATACAACTATGGAAAAGCCTCCTGAGCAGCTACAATCCCTGGGGCAGCGCTCTGTCTACCCACTGGTTTACCCTAGATCACCCCAAACTCAGTCCATGTTGACCTGGCCACCACAACCCTCCCCAAGATGGAAGAGAGGAAATGGATATTAATGGGATCCTTTCCATGCCGGACTTGGCTTTGAATACCTATGTTACAATGACTTCACTAAGCCTCCCTTGAGAACCCAATACTGACGGTGGTCCCTTTTTACCCACTTTATGGGGGAAGCAAAGGGTCTTTCTCCTCTTCTCTTTTCCCAATTGCAGCTACTTTGTCCTCCACCAGGCTTAAGCAGGGCACCCTTTGACTCTCATCTTGAAACAAAAAACAAACAAACAAAAAAGCCGGGCGTGGTGGCGCACGCCTGTAATCCCAGCACTTAGGAGGCAGAGGTAGGCGGATTTCTGAGTTCGAGGCCGGCCTGGTCTACAGAGTGAGTTCCAGGACAGCCAGGGCTCCACAGAGAAACCCCGACTCAAAAAAACAAAAAACAAAAACAAAAGACTCTCATCTTGACTAGGATATGGGATGTATGACAGGAACATAAAGGTCTGGGTTCAAATTCATCTCTGCCATCAGCTCTCCTCTGCCTCCATGTCCTGTGAGGGGTGAGGTAAAACAGTGGCTGCCATTGCTCTGGAGAACAGCACTCCTGAGAGCTGTGAATGTGGTAGCCAAGAGCTTAGTGAATAGGGCTCATGTAGATACCCATCTTAGACATCATGTGGCAGACAGGCAACACATCTGCCCTGGACCGAGGACTTCACCAGCCAAAGCCTGGTAGCATTCAATAACCTCAGAGCAACCTCTATTCCTAAGACTAGGTCAGGATCCTGGCCTTGGCTGCCTCTAGCCTCTAAGGGCAGGGACCTTTCCTGAGGCAGAGGCAGAGAAACAGATGCATCAAAGTTCTTCTGTCTGTGAATTTGATAAAGGTGTGGAGGGTTCAGGATGGATAGGAGAATACTCACCCTGTTTAAGAGAGAACAGCACCCAAATCAACGGGGGTCACATACTACATATCACCCTAGCTGCAACTGTCCCTCAGAAATCTCAGTGCTCATCTGACTTGCACCAGCTCCACCAGACTCTCAGGGACATGCTGGTCCTGGGAGGTCCCACACAGACTGCAAGGGCCTCTGGGATCCACATGCTCATCAGAAACAGGCTGGGGTTGATATGGTAACAGTACACACCTGTGAGGCCCATAATCCCCCACCCCCACCATGGTTTTCCCTAAGCTAGGGTAATTTTTTCCAGGGCTGTCCCTAGTTAGACAAGTCTTACCACCTGTGGATGGGCCACTTTTTTTCCCCAGCCAATTTCCTCCCATAGTCTTGGGTCCACACCTAAGTTCAGGGAGAAATGTCCTCCCAGGGGCAGCTTCTGGAGAGAGATAATTATAAAGGGCAGGACCAAAGCCAGTCAATGCTCTAGTCCAGGATACATTCTGCAAGGCTTAGACACTAGGATGCCATCCCTGAGACCCCAGTTCAGAGTGACCTGGTGGAAGTGTACACTCACACTCGTGGTCCTTCTCCACACCACTGCTCTCATACAGTCTTGGGAACACAGCTCTGGGATTGGGGAGAGAACAGCAGGAGGAGTGAGGAAGTTCCCCAACCGCACTGGACAGGCCCCATGAACCCATGACTACTCGGGGGAGCTGCAAACACCACCTCTTTATTAGGTTCTTGAAACCGCTGCAGCATGGGGAAGACCTCAGGTTCACTAATGACCAGAGAGCTACTGTGCAAGGATCCTGAGGCAGGCAAAGCAGCAGTGGGTGAGTTGAAGCACCTTGCCCCCGCAGACTCTTCATCCACTGTTACCGCCAGCTCTGTTTGTGCTCTGGCCTGTTGTTATAGTCAGCTGTCCACAGACAGTCCACCCACAGAGCCTTAACAGGAGCTGCACACTATTTTGTCCTGACACACAGGACAGTCAACAGGGTCCCTGAACCACGTAGGAGAGAATGTGAGGATAAGAGATGCACGAGATGGACAGCAAGACAGTATTCTGATCAAGCTGTCAAATTTATTGTTTTACACATTGCAATATAAAAGAAAGCAAGTAAGGTATAGGGAGGGGTAAAGGGGGCAAGACATTGTTTTGGGGGAACAATATCAGGGGGCAAGAACAGTTTCTCAGAATTGTCTCTCAGAATCTCATGAAAAAAGCTGACTATTGCTGCAGGAGTTTGGCACAATAAATTAATAATGAAGAGGTGAAGTGGAAAGGAGTTGCTATGGTAACCTAACCACAGGTGAGCTCTGTTTGTTCGAGCCCACTCAGGTGAGCTCTGTATGTACTGACCACCTTGCTACTTGGCTAATCTTGAAAGCTAGTATTTTTCCTTCTAAAAGCAGGCTTGAAATGGCTGAGAGGAGGAGGTTTTGAGATCTATGTGAGAATGGCTCCTGGCACTATTTATTTTAGAGATAGTAATGATGTCAGCGAACTGGGTCTCCTTCTTAAGCTCTGAGACTAAAGGCCCATGCTCCATGCTTACTTTCTTTTAGAAACAAGGTAGCCCAGGCTAGCCTGAATACTTATTGTCTGGATAAAAAGTGGTAGGCTTGACAAGGTTCCCTCTCTGAGAATATGGAATATGTAAAAGGGAAGCAGATTCAAGACTGTAATCCAAGACATACCCTGACTTATTAGGTTCATGAGGCTGCCATTTACAGAGATACGAAGAGGGGCAGCACTGAGGATGGGGGTAGAAACCAGGACCTTGATTATTGATGTGGGATTGAGATACTCTTTAAAATTGCATTTCATTTTATATATTTTGGTGACTAAATTTTTCTAAGTGGAGTGAAATACTTACAAGTCTAGCAGTTGGGAGGCAGAGCTGCTTGGGGGATCTCTGTGTGTTCAAGGAGGCTATTCTACTTAGGGAATTTCACACACACACACACACACACACACACACACACACACACGATACTAAAAAGATACTAAGTCAGGGCTGAAGTGATGGCACATGACTTTGATCCCACCACTCCAGAGCTGGAGGGAGGACATGGATCTCTGAGTTCTAGGCCAGCCTGGTCTTCAGAGCAAGTTCCAGGGTGTCATGTCTTCATTACTCAGGGGCCCCTGCGCCACCAGCTGTTGCATTGTGTGAAAAGCCCGGAAGCTCATTCTGAAGGATTCAGGTAAAGCCATCTTGTGGAAGCATCCAGAAGCATATCTTGTCAGAACCAAGCTTAGGATGGTTTTTCCTGCTCCCTTTACAAGGAGCAGCTCAGGGTCAGGGTCACTATCCACTTAGTAGAAAGCTGATTTTCAAATTTGACCTTTATGTGCTGGTCTCACAGCCACGGCTCCTCAAGGCAGCATGGACATGAATCATCCACGTGGAGTGTGTCTTACAATTACCCTGCCCACCTTAACCCTGCTGCTCTGAATCCCACTCTACTAGGGAGTGGGAATGGTGGAGACCGTGGACCTTCCTCCTTCAATGTTGAACGGTCTCTTCATAAAGACTTTCAAAGCAAAGTGAAAGTTTTCCCAAGAAACCTTCCCACCGTCTGTCTTCCGTTGATGGGGACCGGCTGGGACCAATCTGTGAGTTGGTTGTAGTTACTCTTGTTTTCAGAATCTGCAGAAAGACACGTGAATACCCTGAGTCTTATGCCGGTGTTGAGGAGAATGTGATGCTAACCACGGGGTAAGGATCTTGTCCAGCATAAGCACAGGAACAGAACTGAAACTAAGAATAGCTTTTAAACAGTACTGGTGCAAAGCGAACTCCAGCATTAGGAACAGCTAGAGAGGCTGAGGTCTGACCCCAAGAGGACCTTCATGTTGCATGTAATACATGTGAAGACGTGTGTGATTAACGAAACTCTAGTGTGAGTTTTAACTGTAGGTCTTTTCCCTCTTGGGTTTCTTTAATTTGTGTATTATTGTCATTTTAGATAGGGTCTCACTAAGCAGCATTGTCTGGCCCGACACTTGCTATGTAGATCAGCTAAGATAGATCTGCTTACTTCCCCCCAGGAGTGCTGGGATTGAAAGCTGTACACCCACTACCATGCTTACATTATATTTAGACATAAGTGTCCCTATCTAGCCCAGGCTAGCCAGGATGGAGAGTCTCATACCTGAGCTCAGCTACCAAGACTGAGTTGCCACCTACTCTGTGTTTTTAATTTTTTTTTTTTTTTGGTATGGGTCATTTTATTTGTCCATGAAACACTCAAAGAGGTTTACCTTGTGGGAAATAACTTTAATCCCAGAATTGTATATTTCCCCCACATATCTGGTTTTGAATTAGGAAATTCACTGCAAGGAAAATATTACAAAATATTTACAGGAAAATATAAAAAATATCTCAAAACACAAAAGTCAAGATGAAATAAACATTTTTTTTTCCTCCAGAATTCTATGCTCTAGTGCTCAAGGCACATGAATCAAAACAAGTAACTAAGTCCTCACCGACAGAATTCCCAAAATGGAAAGGGGAAGAGAAGGAGGAGATGGTGGCGTCACAGGGAACAGGGGTCAGCAGCAGTGCTTCACATCTGGGTCTGTTGGGAGGTCATCTGTGCACAGGCAGCCTGGTTTCAGGTAGAGCAACGACTTTGAACCCCAGAGACCCGGGGGGGGGGGGGGGGGGCGGCTTCCATCTACGACCTTGTGGGCGGAGCTTCCACCTGCATGAGATGGGAGGAGTTCAGTCACCGCCCCCCTGGCCCCGCCCCTGAGGCAGTAGCAGCCCCCATAACCCCCTGCAGGAGAGACAGGTGGCTGTCAATCACATAGCTGCAGCACCAAGTTTTCCCCACATGTAAATAAGGTTTCCCCAAGCTCTCAATCCAAGCCAGTGAGAAGCACCTGCTGCCAAACCCTGGCGCACCCCCAAATCGTATATAAATCCTATCCTGAATCCTATAGTTTAATACAGGGTGTATTAGCATTACTCCGTCCTCTAGGAGTTTCTGTCATAAAGAGCTGTAACAGGAGGGAAGAGGTCCTCTCTCCCAAAACACCACCAGCCTCTCCGCTGCAATCCTCCCTGGCTAGGCGGCCTTTGTCAGACCCAGACCGGACTGGGTGCAGAGCAGCGCGGGTAACCAGGAGGTAGCAGGGATGGTGACGGCGACATTGGCAGTGCCAAGACGGTGGAAGCAGCTCCCCTGCCCTCCCCCTCTGCCAGAACCCTCGCACCCGCACCCGGCAGAGCCTCTGCATGCAGGCCCACAGCTGGTGATCAACGTGGGGCGTGAAGACTCACGACTACACCGGAACGGAAACTACAGGAAGGTGAGCCCCTCCCCCACATCTGGAAACAACCAAACTGTTTTTCCCTACTATGCTTTCAGTCAGCCCCATCGCGTGGATTTAGGCAAACCAAAATGGCAACTGAAGCCTTCCGGCCAGAGCTACTCTTTGGTGTTGGCTGAAGGCCCTTCTGGCCTCTGTCTAAATCCCGACAGCCCGCAAGGGGCATTGGCAAAGACTCTATGTAGCTTCCAAACACGAAAAGGTAACGCAGCGGCCACTTAAAAACCACCCGGCGGCTGCCAGTTCTTAAATCTGCAGGAAGGCTCAATGTTTTGGACCTCTGTGGAATCCCCCAAGCCAGATAGGCTGAGGGAACGTTCCCACTGGACAAACGCTTCTCCTCTTTTCTATCATGGGTAATTCACCATCACATAAAAAATCGCCCCAGGCCAGGGAAATTCGTGCTCTACTAAAACACCGTGATATAATAATAGTAAAAAAGCAAGCCTCCTTGTTTTGGGAGGAAGTTCTTCAGATAGCACCGGGCATGGCCAATAATAATATTTATAGCCCAGCCTCAGAGATCAGAGTAGCTTCCATCATCAAAAACAGAGACTCCAGAGAAGGAAAAATACCTTGCCTAAACAGGCTTACAAGTGGGAAGACCCAAATGGGGCTACCAGCCTTATACTGCCCCCTGGTGGCTCAAGCAGTTACCAATCTTCTAGGAAGAGTTATCCTACGAGCTTTAGAGGTGGTTCTCACCACCCAAATAAAAGGGGACCGCATTACAATAGAAGACAGTACCTATAAAGAGAATAACACCCCAAAAGACCCCGAAAAACCCTCCAAATCACTCCCAATTCCAGGGGCCACCGTCAGATTTAATATTCCCAGCCTTGATTGGCTCTCTGACGACGTCATCTGGGTCCCACAGTGGCCTCTATCAAGGGAGACGCTTAGAGCCCTCACACAGCTGGTAGAAGAACAGCTGTTGCTACAACATGTCCGCCCCTTCCGCAGTCCATGCAATACCCCTGTGTTTGCTATAAAAAAAAGACCTCAGGGGGATGGAGATTATTGCAAGATCCAAGGGCAATTAGCAAAATGATGCGAGTCTGGGGCTCCCCACAAAGAGGCCCTAACGGGGCTTCATGCCCGCTTCCCTCACATGACCTCTTGCTGACCTCCAGAGGATAACAAAGACACGCTCCTCTTGTTGCGCCCCTCATTACCACCCCAGCTTTGCAAACGATGGGCATCAATCCCCGAGGCCTTGAGTCCAATGCATATTGATGTTACCCATATTCCCCAATTCAGCAGACAGAAATATGCTTTTGTCACCATAGATACACACTTGCATTTCATATGGGCTACAGTCCAAACTGGCAGAAAGTCAAAAAGGCTGATTCACCGTGTGCTCTCTACCTTTGCCATCGTGGGCATTCTTCACAGATAAAAACTGACAATGGCCCCGCCTTTACTAGCGCTCAGTTCAAACCTTTTGCACACACTGGGAAATTGCCTATCATACAGGAATTCCCCACAACCCCCAGGGCCAAGGGATAGTAGAAAGAGCACATCAAACCCTAAAGACCCAGCTCCTAAAACAAAAGGCAACCACCTATCCCCCTAATATACAATTAAAGATGGCTCCGGCTACCCTAAACATATTTAACATCTTCAAAAACGCCAAACATCCTCCTCAACACTTACCAATGAAGAATCTATGCTAGGGAAGCCTCCATTGGCACACACCAAAATTAACACCCCTATCCTAGTACGATGGACGAGGATGGAATTTGGAAGGGTCCAGACCCCTCCTTACGACTGGGAGGGGTTTCGCTTATGTCTTCCCACACGATTAGCCTAAGCCTATCAGGGCTCCTGCTAGAAATGTCTGACACCACCCCACAGGCCAAGAAGATGGCCCGCCTCTCATTGACAGATCAGGGACAGGAGAATCGGAGGCGGAGACAGAGGAAACACCACACCCAGAGGGACAGCAAGATCTCCAGGAAGGACACCCATGACCTGGTGACTGCTGCCCAAGCCATGTGCCCTCCACAAGCCCGCTTCTCCTCTATTCTCTTGGCTGTTTTTGTTATTCTACATGCTAACTCTGCTACTGCTCAGCCCCTCCTTAGCCTTCCTAACACCTACCAATGGAGAAACTTAAAATGGACACAACAAGGTTATAGGGACGCAGGACTGCCCACTTGAAGGATGTCGAACCAGGATTGAGATCCCTCTACACCCAGATTCCATCTTTACTTTCCCCCAGCCCTTTTCTCTGCTTGCCTTACCGAAACACAGGTGAATGTCTCCAGGTCTCCACATATGGAGGCTGCAGACGCTGGAGCTGCAGAATGGAATCCACCAGTCGTGGCGGCACCACCATGCTCACCAGCCTTAACACCCATTTTCAGTTTTCCTTCAGCGACCCGTGGAATGAACGCTGGTGGACTGGCGTCATGGGTAAACTTTACCCTAATGGCTATGCCAGATACCCACTTGCTGACCTGCTCCTCTCCTGTGAGCTTGTTCCTGGCCCCAAGTCAGCCTTTACCCACACTGATATTGTCCAACAGGAAAATCAGTCTCGGAAGGAGCTACAAGCTACCCTCTCCTGGCTACAACACATCCAATAAGCAGCTGACCTCCTTCCCGTAACAACCCACTCCAACTCCTCCCAATGCTTCTTCTGTGCTTCTCTCTCCCGACCTTTATTAGCAGCTGATCCCATTAACATTTCCCTTCACGACCTCCATGGATCCCTACCCACGAGGAAAGCACGAGACATCCCTCTCTTTGGCCTACCCCCCCTTTGCCTTGTAGGGCCCTCCTCAAAACCCCATCTTAACATGTGACCATGACATCACCATCACCAAATCAATATGTGTTAACCCTCCTGCCCTCCTCTGGTGCAAGGGCACTACAGGTGCCTGTATTGACCCCCCTCTTCAAGGCCCCTGCACCCCTATAATAATTGTCCCCCATGTTTATCTTTGCAAACCTGAAGAACTCGCCTTGCTGATGGGAGGAAGCCAAAAGAAGAGAGAGATCTTCATCGCTCTGCTCATTGGACTAGGCCTTGCCGTCTCACTGGGCGCGGCAGGAACTGCTGGAGAAGCAGTCCTTGCTCAAGCGCAACATCTGGCTTGTCGCTTGACCAGGCAATGGCTTCCACTACAGACAGTCTTGCATCTCTTCAATGCCAGATAACCTCCTTAGCAGGAATCGCTCTCCAAAACGGGAGAGCTCTGGACTTACTGACTGCTGACCAGGGAGGGACTTGTGTTTTGCTGGGGGAGGAATATTGCTTTTATGCCAACGAATCTGGGCTGGTGGAACAAGATATGCAAACCCTCAAAGAACTCCGGGGAAACCTCCAGGCACGCTATACTCCCAGCACCCCTTCCCCTTGGTACTCTAACCCATTGGTAGCCTGGGTTCTTCCCCTCCTTGGCCCCATACTCGCCATTGGAGCCTTGCTTCTCTCGGCACCTTGTCTCATTCAGTTTCTAAAGCAGCAGATGAATAGCATTGCAAAAATCACTGCCAATCAGGTCTTGGTTCAGGATCAAACTGTTCCTAGCATAGGAGACAGTCATCCTGATGACACCTCTCCCTTATAAAAAAAGAAAAAGGGGGAGTTGTCAGGAGGTCATCTGTGCATAGGCAGCCTGGTTTCAGTTAGAGCAACGACTTTGAACCCCGGAGACCCGGTGGGGGGCGGCTTCCTCCTATGACCTTGTGGGTGGAGCTTCTACCTGCATGGGATGGAAGTTCAGTCACTGCCCCCTGCCCCCCCACCGCCCCCCCCACCGCCCCCCCACCGCCCCTGAGGCAGTTGCAGCTCCCACAACCCCCTGCAGGAGAGACAGGTGGCTGTCAATCACATAGTTGCAGCACCAAGCTTTCCCCACATGTAAACAAGGTTTCCCCAAGCTCTCAATCCAAGCCAATGAGAAGTACCAGCTGCCAAACCCGGGAGCACCCCCAAATCGTATATAAATCCTATCCTGAATCCTATAGTTTAATAAAGGGTGTATGAGGATTACTCTGCCGTCTGGGAGATTCTGTGATAAAGGGCTGTAACATGAGGGAAGAGGTCCTCTCTTCCGAGAAACACCACCAGCCGCTCCACCG